>NW_022589715.1:38105384-38146261 GCF_004348235.1 Phoca vitulina
TCTTCGACCTCAGCCACAGCAACTTCTTCCTAGAAACATCGCCAAAGGCAAGGGAAGCAAGGGCAAAAATAAACTATTGGGACGTCATCAAGATAAAAAGCTTTTGCACAGCAAAAGAAACAGTCAACAAAACCAAAAGACAACTGACAGAATAGGAGAAGATATTTGCAAATGACATATCAGATAAAGGGCTAGTATCCAAAATCTATAAAGAACTTCTTAAACTCAACACCCAAAGAACAAATGATCCAATCAAGAAATGGGCAGAGGACATGAACAGACATTTTTCCAAAGATGACATCCAAATGGCCAATAGACACATGAAAAAGTGCTCAACATTGCTCAGCATCAGGGAAATCCAAATCAAAACCTCAATGAGATATCACCTCACACCAGTCAGAATGGCTAAAATTAACAAGTCAGGAAACGACAGATGTTGGGAGGGATGTGAAGGGGAACCCTCCTACACTGTTGGTGGGAATGCAAGCTGGTGCAGCCACTCTGCAAAACAGTATGGAGGTTCCTCATAAAGCTGAAAATAGAGCTACCATACGAGCCAGCAATTGCACTACTGGGTATTTACCCCAAAGATACAAATGTAGGGATCCAAAGGGGTACATGCACCCCAATGTTTATAGCAGCCATGTCCACAATAGCCAAACTATGGAAAGAGCCAAGATGTCCATCGACAGATGAATGGATAAAAAGAAGTGGTGTATATATATATATATATATATATATATATATATATATATATATATAAAATGAAATATTATGCAGCCATCAAAAGGAATGAAATCTTGCCATTTGCAACAACGTGGGTAGAACTGGAGAGTGTTATGCTGAGTGAAATAAGTCAATCAGAGGAAGACATGTATCATATGACCTCACTGATATGAGGAATTCTTAATCTCAGGAAACAAACTGAGGGTTGCTGGAGTGGGGGGAGGTGGGAGGGATGGGGTGGCTGGGTGATAGACATTGGGGAGGGTATGTGCTATTGTGAGCGCTGTGAATTGTGTAAGACTGTTGAATCACAGACGTGTACCTCTGAAACAAATAATACATTATATGTTTACAAAAAAAAAGAAGATAGCAGGAAGGGAAAAATGAAGGGGGGGAAATCAAAGGGGGAGATGAATCATGAGAGACTATGGACTGTGAGAAACAAACTGAGGGTTCTAGAGGAGAGGGGGTGGGGGGATGGGTTAGCCTGGTGATGGGTATTAAAGAGGGCACATACTGCATGGAGCACTGGGTGTTATATGCAAACAATGAATCATGGAACACTACATCAAAAACTAATGATGTAATGTATGAGGATTAACATAACATAATAAAAAAAAAGTACAATTAGAAAGAAGACTGTTAAGCAGCAGGTCTGTATCTGCCTCAAACCAGCTTGGTCATGGGGGTCATGTGATCTCTCCCTGCTCTAAAGTTCTATACACCTCTATTCGCAGTGATGTATCCTCGGGCATCTGGGTGGCTCAGTTGGTTAAGCATCTGCCTTTGGCTCAGGTCATGATCTCAGGATCCTGGAATCCAGCCTGTGTAGGTCTCCCTGCTCAGCAGGGAGTCTGCTTTTCTACCCCCCTCCCGGCCACTCGCCCTGCCTCGCCCCCACCAACTTGTGCATGTGTGCTCTCTCTCTCTCAGATGAATAAACTCTTAAAAAAACAAAGTGATACATTCTTAGGTACAGATGTGGCAGATTAGACTGCTCTAGCACTCTGGTCTGACAATACAAACATGCCAGTAGATGACCTACGCAGCAGTCATCAGTCTTCATTAGAAGAATAAGAAGACGGATTAGATTCTAGAAACTTTGTGGTGATCTAGTCAGTTAAAGAAAAAGGAAAGTAATAGGATAATCCCCCATCTTCACATCAAAAGGCCACAGGTGGGGTGCCTGGGTAGCTCATTGGGTTAAGTTCTGCCTTCAGCTCAGATCATGATCCCAGGGTCCTGGGACTGAGCCCTGAGTAGGGCTCCCTGCCCAGCAGGGAGTCTGCTTCTCCCTCTGCCTCTGCTGCTCCCCCCTGCTCATGAGTGTGCGTGCTCTCTCTCTGTCAAATGAACAAATAAAATCATAAAAAAAAAAAGGACCATGGACTCAGGATGGAGGTGATATGGATAAAGAGGTAAAGAGGAACTGGAGGTTACATAGCAACAGGTAAGAAGATCCACAAACCACTTGGAATTTAAAAAATTATTTTAATTCCTTTTTGTAAACAGAGACAGAGATTTTAAAAAGTTTAAAACTCCAAAGACTGTTTAAGAGCATCAGTCAGACTACTCTGCTGGGGGCTTTGAAACAAACACCCTTTTCAAGTTCCTTCTGAAAAACTCATTTCCTATTATGAGCACAACTCCAGTATTTCAGGTAGAATTTCCTCTTAATGAGGAAGGAGAAGAGTCTGGGGACAGATGAACTGGGTTGCTTGGCTAAGTATTTAATTTCCCACTTAGCTTTGCAAGTCGAGATAGACAGCCTTAATTCAAACATTAATATTCATGAAAAAATGTGATAATGTTTCATTTGGAGAGAAGATTTGAGGGAAATGCTACATCTAGCAACACCAGCTTAGACTTTCTGAACTGCTACTTGCTGGTGGAGGTGTGTGCTCCTTCATACTGAAGGAAACCTCCAATTAACATGGAATTTATTTTGTGAAAATATCTTTACAGATAAATTGTTCAAATAGATGGCTCGGAAACCATAGCAACTATATATTTTAATTAAAGTTTGCTGCTTCAAAGGAAAATCTTACATAATTGGTACCTACACGTCTTTGCTGAACTGGCTTAGCTATGGGAAATACAGGCTTTTAATAACGGGAAAAGAAAAATCTTTTACCATCTTCCATTTACTACGTGCATCTCTTATACTCTATTAGATAGCTTGAATTAATTTTCCGATATGCATAAAGCTAAAATTTGCCCTCTGAATAGAAAATCCACTCGAACACAAAATAGAAAAAAAATTATAATTCTGGCTTAAGAATGGATTTCCAGCCATGGATAAGACAGACAAAAAAGAAAAAGACATTTTAAAAACCTTTTGAAAACTATTAATACTTCCAATTTATTTAATGTCAATGATGTCTGTTTACTATAGAAAAGTACCACTTTGCCATTTTGTGAATAACTGCCTGAAACAGAAATGGGACCCTCTAACCACACATTTATTTAACAAACACTTATGGGCAGTCAACCATGTGTCTGTACTGAAGAAAAACAAAATCCAGATAAAGTATATTTAACAGAACATCCCTTTACTATGTACTTTCGGGACACTTTCTGTTTTATCCCCACAATAGTATCATCACGATTCAACAGATAGGGTGGATGGGATCTAGCAAAGGTTAGTGACTCCTTCCAAGTCAAGTACGCAGACTGTGTCTACACATGCAAACCGGTCCACACCTTCAAAAGAATTGACCAGTTAGCTTCACTGATAGTTCTCAATTTTTGTAAATAATAAAGCCAAAACCAAACACTCAGGTGAATCACTGGACTGATCTTGCTATGCATTCAATAGGACCAAAGGTCTTTTGTGTGGGTCCTTGGACACAGTTAAAAGCAGAACTACAATTCTAAGACTTTGCCTAACTAAATATATGAGAAAAAAAATGCGAGATGTGATAGGATCATTTGGTCCCTGACATCCAAGAACAGGTTATAAAAGCTAAGTGTCCATATAACCATATAAGTGTCCTGGCAAAGATTAATGGTTAAAAGCTACCCAAACCAGGGGCACCTGGGTGGCTCAGTAGGTTAAGCTCTTGGATTTGGCTCAGGTCTTGATCTCATGGCTCATGGGATCAAGCCCCACATCAGTCTCCGCCCTCAGCAGGAGTCTGCTTGGATATTCCTTCCCTCTGCCCCTTCCCCCACTCTCTCTCAAATAAATCTTTAAAAAAAATAAATAAATAAAGCTATCCAAACCAAATTTGGCACGGGACAGTTCTTAGAATGATTCCAAATGAAAATTTGAAATTTATTTTACTTGAAATTTATAATCTCATTAGCAGTCAACCAATCCAAATCTCTAAATTCTTTTAACAAATACATCTCAGGAATGTTTAATTATTATGATTACTTAATTGTTAATATCACATTCCCCTGCCACCATTCAATTCTGGTCCCAGGTCTCCCAACACTGAGTCCATCACCGAGCAGGCTAATCTGCCCATTCCCACCAAGCTGGGAAAATTCCAATTTAACCCCAAGCAGGGAAGCTGGATTTATTATTCTTTCTGTCTGCAGTTACTCTGTTTACACACATTCATTTTCCCATATCCACATGCCACCTCAAAGAAGGTGGTCTTACTGTGGTCTTACCTCCTCAGTTGCATACATTCCTTGATGGCAGGAGCTTGACTGACACTCCACAGTGCCTGGTGCAATGTTAGACATGTGGTATAAATGGCATAAATGCTTGCTACCTGAGTAAATATTGTCAGTCTTAAAGTCATCACCATAAGTAGATTCAATCACTAAAACACAGTCACGTTTACTTCTACCGTTTATTTTATGAAATTTTCCAAATCCCAAAAGGCAGCTGGGGGAAAAAAAAAGTCAAGCTGTTCTTAAGTTATTTATGCAAAATGCAGTCTGATAAAACAATTAGTATTTCTTTCCTACTCTTGATGACAGAATGTTTGAACAGATTGTATTGAGGAATTACCTCAGCCAACCCCATGGGACATGGGGTGATGGGCAGAATTCCAGAAGCTTATTTGTAAATCAATTGTTTAGAACGAGGAAAACACTTTCCCACTGACAGAAATGCACGGGGTGGGGGTAAGTTTTCCAGAAGCTTCTAAGAGATGAGGTTAAAGGGGCTGGAAGAGAAGCAGATCTGGGGAGGCTGACTTTATGCCCACCACCAGGGCTCTGAGAAGGGAACGAGGAACAATTACAGGCGCTCGCCACACCCCTTCCTCTGTGTTGTGGTCTGAGAAACAGAGACAGGAAATCCCTAACAGCAGTGGAGTCCCCACCATAACTTTCAAGAGGAAAAAGAGAATGAAAAACCAAGTTAAAATTGAATGGAAAGAGCCACGTGTGGCTACCCAGCTGGACAGGCCATTTGTGTATCAGCGGCCTCATGGATGAATGGTAGACATATTTGAGGGTATGCTCCACTGGCAGGCATCTGAGAAACCATGGAGCCCAGTCCTTCTCAAATCGTGAGTTTCCAAACGATAGATCCCCTCACCAGGTCAATGGCTGCTCGGGGAAAAAGACATTCCATGGTCAGTCAGTTTGAGAATCACTAGGCTAAATGAAAATCAACCATAGGTCATCACTGGCTACTTTAAGATAATAATGAACATTGTATATATTGGCAATGTTGGAGGGAGATACACCATACAGCATTCCCCAAACTATTTTAACACAGAATGTTTTTCACAAAAGATAACACTATGTAGGTCATAGGTTGGAAAACGCACATCAACCCATCCTCTGCATTTTACAGATGAGGAAACGGAGACCTAGAGAAGCAAAATAATTTCTTGAGATGGCAAGGTTATATGTGGAAGAGCAGGGACCAGAACTCAGGATTTTCCTACTCCGGGTCCGTACTCGTTCTTCTATGGCAACACACAGCTTCTAACTCTAGCTCTGACCACAGGTTCAATTCTGTTAGGCAGCTGTGCCTCAGCCCCACCCCCTCTCCTTAGGATCCTGGGGCTCTGCCTTCCCCCTCCCTCTGTGGCTAAATGCCCGTGCTCACTGAAGACTGCCCTTGACTACTGTCCCTAATCTATTCTACTTAATACCTGATCCAATCCCAACTGCCAGCTCACCTGTATCTCTGCAGATTACCTGCCGCCAGAATCCCCATCACGACGTGGCTGATCACCAGCCAAAACCCACCTGCTGCCCTTAATGGACCTCTTCAATAATGATCACTGCTTGCAGCAACACCATCTCCTGATACCACACACTCCCTTCACAGGCCCAGCCCTAACTACCTGCCTAGAATGCCCCCTCTACCCCGGGGCCTCTGCTGAGTCCATCCAACCAAAGTCCCCGCCCTCCCTGTGAGTATCTAGTACTCACATTCCATCCCTGTTCCTCTGCGGCCGGTCCGCCCACCCACTGAGCTATTTGTTGCCACAGGCAACATCCTGTACAATGCTTGTAGGACCACCTTCTGCCACAGCAAGTATCCATGGCAACCAGATGGGCCCAGCAAATAGAATTAAAGTCCACAGATGATTCCCCAAAGTTAGCTTAGCCAATAGATGATTTATCAGAGCAGTGAATGTTTGGCAAAACGGAGTAGAGTGGGCTCCAAATCCTCTTTGTTGCATCATGGTCTGCTGGGCGACTCCATGCCTTAAAGTGAGAGCCTGGAAGGGAAAGACAGCAGCGCTAGCCTTGTCTGGCCTCAAGAACAAAACCCTGCCCAGGAAAGGAAGCAAACGAGGATGCAAATCAGGAGATCAGTCCTCCTTATTCTCGCTTCAGATTCATTAAACGTTATTGATGGCCTATGATGTGCCAGGTAATATAAGGAATATAAAGAAATAGAACACACACGAGACTTGCACAGGCTAGTTAGAAAAATAAAGCCGATACGTATAAAAAGATAAATATGCTTCAAATGGCTATTAAAATCAAAATAGAAGACAAAGTTTTCACATAAGGGAACATGATTAATTGCCAACTGGCTCATACAAACAATAACAGCCATGAATGTTCCGAGCAATAATGACAATCCCTCATCTATGATAATAAAAGACTTTCAGAATGCAAAGGGCAGTAAGATCATCTGATTCACCCATCCTTCCTTAAAATGGGCATGTTAACAGCTAATGCATGTGAGGCTTAAATAAGATGGGAGAGAGGAAGCATTTTAGAAGCATAAAGAGCTCTACACACTTAGCTAACATGCTTCTGTATTTCAGAATCAAACCACAGGCTAACAAGTCTATCCTTTTTTATACAATACTTCAGAAATAATACATTGACTCAGTTTCGGGACGTGTGCGTATCATCAGATTTTCAAAATTTGAGATGAATGTATTAGTACATAGAAGGCACTCAATATCAAATAAACGTTAAAATTAAAGTGCTGTGCAGATAGTATTTCCTTTTGTGACCTTAAAATCCTTAAAATCACTTTGTGAAGTGGACACTCCTAAAGTCAATCATCTTTCCCACTGAGACTATACTATAATTGGGTGTTTGTTTCTGACCAAGGATTCAGTATTACAGCTATTGCAAATATGATTTACAATCTTATAAATGCAAAGATATTATCGTCTTTACAATCATGGAAAGTACTAAAGTTATTCTTCAAACCCTATGATATGGGCATCGTGCATGGTACACATAGATTCAAAGGGCCCTAATGCATTATAAATTGTACCCACATCACAAAATACAACCCTATTATGTTATAAATTCAAGCCCAACCTACTGTAACTATAGTCAACATTAAACAATTATCAATGATTTTTTTTTTTTTTTTTTTTTTTTTTTTTTGCCTTTTTGGCATGGTCTCCAGGTGTTCGAACATAATCCAAGAAATTCTGACTTAGGCCCCCATTTTCTCCTGAACCATGTCTCATGACAAACAGAGGCTTTCTAAATAATTTCATCAACAGGGCGCCTGGGTGGCTCAGTTGGTTAAGCGACTGCCTTCGGCTCAGGTCATGATCCTGGAGTCCCAGGATCGAGTCCCGCATCGGGCTCCCTGCTCGGCAGGGAGTCTGCTTCTCCCTCTGACCGTCCTCCCTCTCGTGCTCTCTGTCTCTCATTCTCTCTCTCTCAAATAAATAAATAATCTTTAAAATAAATAAATAAATAAATAAATAAATAAATAATTTCATCAACAGAGAGCGGTCGTTCAAGAAAAAAGTGCTTGGCAGGTATTTACTACTGATAATAATAGTGATGGTGGTGTTTCTACACCTCCAAAATTAGTCTGGAGATCACCATTACTGCAACATTATTCTTCATTTTCCCCAACCTCTTGCTTCAGTCAGAGCTAGAAAACCAGATGCCCAACATCACACCTAAACACACAGTGCTACCAGGAAGCAAGTATCCCTGAAACTCTGTTATCTACTTCAGTTTCCAGTTTAGTTCACCTTCCGAGTGAAGCCATGCTTCTCGAATATTAATGTGCATTCAATCACTTATGGATCTCCTTGCACATATTTTGGTTCAGTGGTTCTGGGCTGGGCTGGCAGTCTTGCTGCGACTCTGTGGACTACCCTCAGAGAAGCCAGGCGTGAGAGCACCAGGGATGCTGGGCTCCCTGCTCCGCCTTGCACCAGCTCTGAGAACTTGAGCGAGTCACACAGCCTTCAGATCTGGTTTTCACCTCCAAAAGGGAAATTGTACTGCTACATTTTTGGAATTACTGTAAAGATAAATTGTATTCACATAAAAGCTTCTGACAGAGTCTCACTGAATGTTAGTTACCTTCCCTTTAGTGCAAAGTCAGTAAAAACAAGCACAACCACAATGATTAAGAGATTAGGTTGAGCTTTTAGGAGCAGTCTGGAAGCAACTCTCACCAAAATTGCTAAAAGCCACAAAACACCAACATCTTATGTTTAAGCACTAATGACAACTGTCACATGGAGAAAGGCATTGAGACCCGAGGAAAGGTATGAATTATGCAGTGTGAATGAGGAGAGGAGAAAAATAGGAAGCAGTCAAAGAGGAAGGTTGTCCCCAATGACTGACTCTAGAGTTTGGGATATTCAAGTTTGTATTCTCTTTCTTTCTCTTCCCCTCAACCTCATCACCAGAGATTACCAAGAATTCTGAAGAATTTTAGGAACTGAAACAAAATCTAAATCAAAATTATTCTTTCCTTCCTATGTTTTAAGTCAAAACACCAGCCCATAACAGTAATGTATCCATGGAAATGGTTAAGAACACTGCCACTTAACTTACAGGAGATTTGGGTGGAAAAGTTCTGATTTTACATTTTCTTCCTGAAAGTCACCAGCATTGCAAGGATCACGAGTTCCTGGAAGATCTGAATTCAGGAGAGAGACCAAAGGCTCAAGCTGTGGGAGGAGTAGGGATTCAGCAGTCTCATTTTCAGTCTCTTCAGACCTACAAACCGGAAGTGGGAAATCAAACAGAACTAATCCTCTCTTCCTGAAAAGCATATGCAGTTGTCTACACAACCTTGCTTCCATTTTGCTTCCTGGAAGAATTCCTGGCTGCTTCTTTTTCTCAATGGCTCAGAGGGCTATATCCTTACACAGATGTTAAAGGGACAGCTGTGACAATAGAAATCCCCCCCTTTTTTTTCCCTTTTTCCATCACAGGGGCAATTCTTAAATGGGCATTCCCAGAGGCAGCCACATGAAGACTTAAAAAAATAGTAATCAGAATAATACTAAGCCCAGGGAATGTGAAATCAATTGAGAACATTCTCAGATGATCCAATAAAATAAAGTTGAAGCAGATCTATTTTTTTTTTTGTGAGCTTGATTGGTCTGTTTGCATTGATTTAGTTCTCAATGTAGAATCATCACTGTGGTCCAACTTTGCAAAGGCCTTGCTATAAGTTAGAATAGAGGAAAGCCATTTTGACTAAAAAGAATTATTCTGAGATTTTTGTGCATCCTAGACAAACACTGGGATTTCTTGTTGCTTCTGGTTGCAGCAGTTGACAGGAATAACAGAAAGCTAGATTCCAGCAAGAACATGGGTTAACCTCCTCAGGATCCTAACCCTGTCCTTGGTCCATCAGAAACCTTCTTGTATCGGGGGACAGCCCACCACCCCACCACCTTTGTCAAAATAAGCAAACACTGCTCGACAGCCAGCGACACCAGTGGACATGGCCATGACACTTCACCCAAGGCATGCCTCTGTCTCCCCCAAGACGGGAAGTATGGGTTAAACAGTGGCTGGACCCAGAGACAGCAAATGACCCTGCCCTGTCACAGTTGGATGGGACCAGGAGTATGTAATTTCTTAGAGCCTCTGGTTTTTCCTATGTCAGGTGGGATAAAACGAGGCAAAAGTTGATGGTGTGAATACTGTGACTCCTCCAGGGCCCTGTACAAAAATGTTCAGAGGGCCAAAAACTGAAGGAGAAAGAAAAACAGTATTTTTCTCTCTTAGGCAAAGTACACATTATGTTATAACCCCTTAAGCAGCAACCATCAAGTCTAGGCATGGGGCTGACATCCAGCCTATGGTGGATGTGGTGCAGTCAAGCCAGCCTCAAACCCCATCGCCATCCTTTGGGCCCTCAGCCAGCATGATGGTCAGAGTCAATGCCAACCTTTCACGCCAGGGTACACCATAGCTTATGTGTTTAAATCCTTCTTGAAGCTCTTGTCTGAATGGGACCATCGAAAGATGAACCATTAACAAGGAGACGCATTTCCCCAGTTCACCAAATCATCTCAACATTCCAAAATCACCTCTGTTGTTACCCAGATGTCACACACAATCTCGCCACCTCTCACATCAGCATCACTATTACTTTCTGAGCAATATTTTACACTGTGGCATCAAGCAAGCTATCATGATACCATAAAATATTTTAGAAACCAAGCATGTAATGCCAACTAGGGTCTGTGAAGCTTTTGTGATAATTAAGCTGGCGGTGTCACTATGCCATAAGCTGAGGCTCATAAAACATATTTACAAAACTGCTGTGATCTGTGGAGCCACCTATCAGATTTAAGAGCGGAGTCTGATCTTAAGAAAAATTTAATTTTAACCATTTTAAGGACTCACGGCATAAACCATGTATTTTTTTCTGAATAGTGCTAGGGCAAGAAATAAAACCTAAAATCTTACACTGCAGTTATTTTCCTATGAAAATGTTTTGTTACCTAAGTTTGTATGTTATGTTTTCTCTTTATTTTTTTCCATAGAAGGAATGCCTAGGTCCCCATCTGACCAAAATGAATCTTATTAACTCTAAGCACAAAATTATCATATGAATAATAGTTTCCCAATTTCTGGAGAAAGCAGCCTTAAGGTCCAGTTGACAGTTTGGAACTTTGGAAGCTGGGGAATCCACCTTTCCTTTCCACCTCCAAAAGGAAGTTCTGGTTTCTGGAGAAGACTTTGGTCTTCGTCCCCTCAGTCTTCCCAAAGGTACATCCTTCTCGCCCTCCCTGAAACAGCCTGTAAGTTGCAAGGCTAGGATTCTGTCTCAAGTCTGTGTGACTCCGAAGCCAAAGCAGCTGTCTTTGGGGTGCAAAATACACGTGTACAGATTAAATGAGACAGTACGTGACATGGATCTGCCAAAGGACTGGGCTCAGTAGACATCCAATAACCACACACAAGTTCTCTTTCCTCTTGCTCACGAATAAATGCCATTTGGGCTGAAGGCCCCACTTTGCTTTCAGTAAATGTTAGTATCAACAGAGAGAGAACCTTACAAAAAATACAGTGGGCATTATTAAGTTCACTTTTCCAGTTGAGGGAAACTGAGGGTCAGAGAATTCTAGTCTCCTCACCCCACAGCAATGTTCACACAGCTAAAAAGTAGCACAGCCAAGATTTGAACCTAGGTCTTTTTGAGTCCAAAAGAAAGCTCAGTCTTGCTAAATCCCATCTTAAGTAGATCTTCACAGTTCCACAGTGCCCTAAATAAAATCCCCTCCCTAAAATGACATTGGCTGAATCCAGAACCTTTCAATAATCTATTGATGAGAGATCCCCCAACATTGCCCTCCATTTTAGTTCAAAAGTAGGGATGAGGGGTAAGGGGAAGTTCTTTTTACAGAGGTATAGACAGCTTAAAGAGTGGGCTTCAGAAGAGGAACATTCTGATGAACATAAATCTCTCTCTTGTGGAAGTAGCCAAGATGTCCTTCAGTAAGTGAATGAATCAAGTGTGGCACACCCAGACAATGAAATAATACCCAGTGCTAACAAGAAATGAGCTATCAAGTCTTAAAAAGACATGGAGGAATCTTAAGGGCATATTGCTAAGTGAAAGAAGCCCATCTGAAATGCTACATACTGTATGATTCCAATTATAGGACATTCTGGAAAAGGCAAAACAATAAAGGCAGTAATAAGATCAGTGGTTGCCAGGGGTGGGGTGGGAGGATGAGGAGGCAGAGCATAGGATTTTTAGGGCAGTGAGAACAACCTCTATGATATCATAAAGGTAGATATCTGTCATTCTACTTTTGTCCAAACCCTCAGAATGTACTACCCCAAGAATGAACCCTAAAGTAAACTATGGACTTTGGTGATTATGATGTGTCAGTGTGGGTTCAGCGTTTGTAACCAATGTGCCACTCTGGTGAGGGATGTTTATAATGAGGGAGGCTATGTATGTGTTGGGGCAGGGGGTAAATGGGAAAACTCTGTACCTTCTTCTCAATTTTGTTGTAAATCTAAAACTTCTCCAAAAAATAAAGTCTTAAAAAAAAAAAAAAAAGTCTTGCTGGGGGAAAAAAAAAAGTCTGAAAATGTTGAACTACATTGGCTTCTCGTGACTAGGTTCAGGGACATGTCAAGATATGCTCCAGATGGTCTGGGCTGGGGTCAAACGGCCAGGTCATCAAAGGTCCTCCTTAAATATCCAGTCGCACTACAAAAATAAAAACAGGATGATCTGGGAGTGAATGAACTTCAGGATGGGAGTGACTCATAGAAAATGTACTTCCTAAAGATACTTAATTGTTTGCTATTGACAGTGATGTCATCAAGGCTGTTCTCAGAAAGGCCTTTCTTTCCTCATTGTTACAAAGACTCCAATTTCTTCTATGGAAAGCACAGGAAGTAAATTATAAAGATAACCCACCAGATTTCTCTGGTTTGGGCTACAGTTTAAGAATTTTTTAGAAATTCTTAACCTTATCTCCAGCTTAAAAATCTGTATTATTAAAAGAGTTACATAAATTTTGAATCTAGCAAAACCATTCATTTTAAATTTTCAATCAACCCGAACTAGGCAAAATGTCTTTGTAACATAAGAAAGCTGGGAAAGGAAAACTGTATGCCCTTTCGGACAATAATCTCATTGAGTCTAGCAGTATCCCACTATAACATCTTGTCCAGAAGGACAGGAGTTACATCTTGCTCACTGCTGTAACTCAGCACCCAGGCTGGGCTTGGTACATAGTTGATATTCAATAAATATCTTTGCCTAACCAGGTGGCAAACACGCTTACTTGAAATTTCAGTATACCTGGCAGATCTCCAGCTAGAAACAGTATGGGTCATGCTATGGATCGCATGTTCATGTTCACTCAAATCCCTATGGTGAAGCCCTAGCGAGGGCATTTGGAGGTAGGGCCTTTGAGCAGTAATTGGGTCATGAGGGGTGAGCCCTCATGAATGGGATTACTGCCCTTATAAGAAAAAACACGAGGATCATTCTTCTCTCCCTCCATCATGTAAGGAGACACCAGTCAAGAAAAGGGCCCTCCCAGAACGCGATCTCGTGGACATGCTCAGCTTAGACTTCCAGTCTCCAGAACCATGAGAAATAAAGTTACGCTGTTAAGTCACCCAGGCTATGATATTTCTGTGAGAGCAGCACCAGCTGACTAAAGCCATGACATGGGTTTACTATAATAAAATAAAGAAAGCATTTCTAATTCATACTTTTCACTAATTTAAACTTATACCACCATAATTTCTCTGATTAAACTGGATGTAGGAGTATGTAAGTGGTTATGTAAAGAGTTAAAATTTGGATATTTCTGTAAACATTTTCAACCCAACTGAAAAATTGTTGTTTAGGAAGTTGTCCTTTCTTGTTGTTGTTCTGCAAACCTCACAGAACTTACAATACAGGGGGGAGACTGCAACCTTCCTGTTCATGTTCTTTGTGTAGCCCTATCATTCTGTACAGCTCTGGCACCCGGCAAGCATTTAATACAATTTTTGTGAAGAAAATGAAAAAAGGAAAAGATAGCAAGAGACAGGAGGGAATCTCTTTTTAGAACAACTTTATAGTTCGGTTGAAAAGAAATGTATCAGTCTTCAAATTGTCATTTTGGGTACCTCATGTCATTATCTGGGAAACAGGAGTACTTGATTATTAAATCAGCAATGCTGATTACAGAATCAGAAGTGCTCTATGCTGAATTAAATTCAGCAATTAATCAAAGCCAGTGTGCCTGCTTGTAAATATCAATATTGAATTTTAAGCATACAAACCAGCCAATCGATTAACACCAAGACCATAACTTTAATCGGTGAATGCTGAGATACAATTTGCTGAATTCTGCAAGTAATGAAACCTCAGTCATTGTTGAAGCCTAATATAAGGTAAACTGAGGCATATTAAAATTTTGAAAAGATTATTTGAGCAAGCATCAACTGAAATCAGGCAGCTTCAAACTGAAAGTGGTTAGGAGCACTCTACCAACAAGAACTAGGGGCAAGGTTTTATAGTGAACATGTGGAAGCAAAACAAAGAAATTATTTGATTGCTTATAACTTAAGCAGTTGCTTTATTTGGCCAGGTCCAGTTAGCTGTTTGTAAATGGCTGTTCTTAAGTTTCACTTTCTCATATTCAAGTGTATTGACTCTGGGTTAGGTTTTGGTTCGCTTATGAAGCTGACCAAGACATCAGAGCAACTTGAGTAATGGTCTCCTTCTTTAAAAACTTTAACAAGCTTGATCTTGCTGCCTTTGAGGCAGATACTGAAATTACAGAATCTTTTGGAGTCATCTACTGGCTGTGCCTTTGCCTTTTGAATAAATCTGGAAGCAGAGGTTGTGTACTACAAAGATTATACTCTCAATTGCAAACACAGAGCACTATATTTTCGCGTTTAAAAGCACAGGAACCAAGAAGCAAACGTTGGCAAGGATGTGGAGCAAAAGGAAACCTCATGCACTGTTGGTGGGAATGCAAACTGGTGCAGCTACTATGGAAAACAGTATGGAGGTTCTTCAAAAAGGTAAAGATAGAATATATCCTATATTCATTGCAGCATCATTTACAATAGCCAAAGTATGGAAGTAATCCAAGTGTCCATCAATAGACAAATGGATAAAGAAGATGTGGCATATATATAATGGAGTATTACTCTGCCATAAAAAATTAAATCTTGCCATTTGCAACAACATGGATGGATGTAGAGAGTGTAATGCTAAGTGAAATACGTCAATCAGAGAAAGACAAATACCATATGATTTCACCCATATGTGGAATTTAAGAAACAAACCAAATATGAATAAAGAAAAAAAGAGGCAAACTGAAAAACAGACTTAACTCTAGAGAACAAACAGATGGTTACCAGAGGGGAGGGTGGTGGGGGGATGGGTGAAATAGTTCATGGGGATTAAGAGTACACTTACCATGATGAGCACTGAGTTATGTACAGAAATGTTGAATCACTATATTGTACACCTGAAACTAATATAACACTGTATGTTAATTATATTGTAATTAAACACAGGAACTGGAGACTGCCCAAGTTCAAATCCCAACTCCACTACTTACCAGCTGTGTGACCCAGGGCACGTCACTTGACATCTCTATGTTTCAATAAAATAATACCTACTTCACATACTTGCTGGAAAATCAAGTTAGTTAGTACCTGGGAAACACTGAAAGTAGTATCTGCTAAATTGTGACTGTTCAGTAAATGTTAGCCATTACTAAAAAGCCTATGTATTCACCTCCATTCCTTACCGTGACAATGTGTCAATAGCATTATGTACTAAATATACTCATGACAACTATTATTGCTCTTTAAATTTTCTTAATAATCCTGAAGATAATCTTCCATGGATTGTTAAAATAAACATTAAAAAAATTTTAAGCATTTTTTTTTAAAGATTTTATTTATTCATTTGAGACACAGAGATACAGAGAGAGAGAGAGAGCATGAGCAGGGAGAGAGCCAGAGGGAGAGGGAGAAGCAGGCTCCCAAGGAGCAGGGAGCCCGATGCGGAACTCGATCCCAGGACCCTGGGATCATGACCTGAGCCAAAGGCAGACGCTTAACCATCTGAGCCACCCAGGTGCCCCAATTTTAAGCATTTTTAAAGGAAGCCTAACTAAAGTCAGACATTTTCTTTCAAGTATTTCAGGTATGTTTCTATCGCCTAGATTCTCCCATGGATAAAACTTAGAGGGAGCATCAGGTGAATTCTTTTTTTTTTTTTTTTTTTGTACATTTGCTATTTCAACATTTCTGAGTTTCATTTCATTTTCTTTTTTTTTTTTGAAGATGTTATTTATTTATTTGACAGAGAGAGACACAGCGAGAGAGGGAATACAAGCAAGGGGAGTGGGGGAGGGAGAAGCAGGCTCCCCACGGAGCAGGGAGCCCGATGCGGGGCTTGATCCCAGGCCCCTGGGATCATGACCCGAGCCGAAGGCAGACACTTAATGAATGAGCCACCCAGGCGCCTCATTTTCATCACAACATTATTGTGGGTAGCCCGACAGTTTTTCCCATAATTTGGATTTCCTATTCTGCTGCCAGCACAGATGCAAGTAAAATCACAAGTGTTATTTCACCTCATAATTAAGTGTGGCCTGGCGAACTCTCATATAAATGCCCCAGTCCTAGAGGAATTAGTGATGTCACTTCACAAAAGTCAGGCTTGCTTGCATATCCTAGTCGTCAGATTTAAAATTCATCTCAGAGTCCATCGTCAGCACCATTGTTTAGTGTGAGTGTGAGAGTGTTTCAAAAACATGATGTATTTGAAACGTCAGTTTTGTGAATTCCTCTTAAGTCCAGAAAACCCAAATGATAGGTGCTATCTTCAATTCAAACTGCAGAATCCAAGGGGACTCTTACTGTCAGCGGCACTGGTCATAAAATGTGATGGGATTCCCGATAATACACCCTAACCCCCAATGAGAACACACTTACAACAGCCCAGTTCATAGCAGTGCAAGGAACCATCACAATTGCTACCTAATTGAAATAACTTAGGTAAAGGATTTCATTTGACAAAAATCACCAGAACACAGAGATCTAACATCGACTCTTTCTGCTTTCTGTTCCAATCTTTCTCTCTTTCACAGCTCCTCCTGGCTTTACTTGATAATAGGAACTTCCTCAACTTCCTCAACTCTTGATGTCAGATCCCAAAAATGTCCTTGCAGATTGTGAGCTTCTAAGCAACCTTCATTAAGAGATACTCATATCAACCAACATACTGCTTGTCCATTAATGATGCCAGAACACAACATACTTAACAACTTATTGCTCCTTGCAGTCGACAAAGACAGTTGAAAACTTTTATGGATATAATTTTCTTCCTTCAATCAAAAAAAAAAAAAAAAAAAAGCTCATGGTATTTTCTCGTCTGCACTATAAACGTACCCACCATTCAAAGGGGAAAAATAATAATTCAATTCCTATAAAGACAAACTCCTCATTTTCCCAAATTATCTGCTCCAAGCAATTACCATCCTTGGAATGGCTTTACTGCACGGTGCCCTTCAAAAGCCCTACTTATTCTTCCAGGTTCAGGGTTCGAATCAAGTTCTTTGCTACTTGCTGTCCTTGCTGTAGCAGTCCTTGCTGACCTTCCTTCTTGTCTGCATGCAACAAATACCAATCAAGCATACTCTGTGCCAGGTCTCGAGCCAAGAATTGAGGGTGCAACAGAGAGGAAAGGAACAATTGATGCCCTCTGGGTTCCTGGAGTCCAGTATTGTGTCTTTTGAATTATCTTTAGTTGAAACACAAAATCATGCCCATGCTTTCACTCAAACATTACCTAATGATTACTTACTCTGTGCCAACGTGTGGGGGATTGAGGGTATAGAGAAGATGTCATCTTAGGCTTGAAGCAGTTTACTCCAAGTCTGGTACAGGGAATAGGCAGACAAGAATTACAATGCAATGAGATGCAATCCTTTCTGGGTCGAGGAGGAGACTGCAGATGACTTCACAGTGGTAGCGCACAAAGGGCAAAGGCGCCATGTTGTGATGTGAGCACCATGGCACAGAGACACAAAGGGGCAAAAACAGTGCCAGGGAAGTGGCAGACAGGCCAGGAATATGGGCAGAGGCCAGAAGATGAAGAATCCCTTGCCCATCTCTACCAGGACCTTTAGCCAGGGCAATGGAGAGCCATTGAGAAGTAATAAATGGAAGAAGACTAGACCAGATTGCAGACTAAGGGTATAACAAGAAACTAGTAAAATAGCTGGGAAGACAGTATAATTCTGTAAGTAGCTGATGGGAAGGAAGAGAAAAATTCAGAGAACTGAAAGATATGAGGACAGAGTCCACATTGGGGGGGGGGGGGAAAGAAGAAGATGCTGAACATGAGAGACTTGCATTCCCATCTATGCTTTACCTTCCATGATGGTGGGCGCCATGTTTCAAACCTCCTTTGTATCACAATGCTCACCGACTGCAGGGTACAGCACAGACAAGAGGACTTCCATACAAGTTAGCCAATTGATTAAGAAAACAAACCAGCAAAATGTTTATTTTAACTGGTTTGAGCTCAATCTGGAGGAAAAAAAACAAATGAACTCAGAGACGATGAGATAAAGAGGGAACTCAATTCTACTAAGACATGGAATAGTAATATCACTTCCAAATGGTTGAAATTTTATTTTTAATGGAAAAGAAATTATTCCCTGGAAAGTTTCAATCTCTTTCCTTATTTTTAGCCCTCTAACATATATATTAAAAATGTTATGATAAGCTTTTTAGGATCTGTGATTTAGAATCCTATATATGCCCCAAATGCCTTGTATGTGGAAATTACTAAATAAAAAATAAAAAAAAAAACCATAAAACATGTAACCCTGCAACTATCAGAAGTATATTCAATCAGAAATCTCTAAACCCACTAAAAATCATCTACTTTGCAATCATCAGCCTGTCCTACGAGTTAGGTACCACAATCAGCCTCTCAGAAGACAGACAGTACATTTGGGAGTCACACAAGAGGAGGAAAGGCCCATTGAGTGCTCAATATTAGCAACATTTTATCCCAGATAAATGTTAACTAGACAGCCCCAAACAACTTTTTTGTTTCTCTTTACATTCCTTGCCTCCTGTGCAATGTTAAGTCTTACTTATGAACCCTGGGCTTCTGTTTATCTCTAAAATGGGGATAGAAATAGTTCTTAACTTCATGAGGTTAACATGAGGATTAAATAAGTCAATATGTATAAGGTGATTAGAAAAACAGTTATAAGTGTTCAGTATTTCCTATAATAATTATTTTTTTTGATGGACCTAATCCTAGGACAAAAGTCCAAAGAATGTTCTAACTCTGCATTTTGTGAGAAATCTATGACTGGAAACACAATCATCACTGTTTCCAGCAGTCTAGAGGCTTTACACTTGAGATCCAGAAAAGCAATCAGCAGGTCTGTCCCAAGGAGGCATGGAGTATAAAGTGGAGAAGCACTGGCCTGGGAATCCCGAGGTGAAGCCTGGCCTGACTCCTCCCTGTCTTAGCTCAGCTGGACCCTGAGCACATGGCCTAACTTCTCCCCTACTCGGGTTGTCAGCTTAAATGTTCTGACAAGGCCTGCCGATTTCATTTATCTCATAGGGTTCATTTGAGCATCAAATGAGAGGAAAAGGATGGAAATGCAATTTACTAAAATTCCATTCTCAGTTCTCATAACTAGGCCGGCTGGCTGTAGAGAATGGGATAAGAGGAAGGCTTAGGAGAGCTGATCTAAAAGATGCTAACAAATATGATGCACATGCACAGTGTGAATCTCACATTGGTATTTGTAAAAATGAGCTTTACGGTGAAATTTCGATATTAGTCTAAGATTAGGTTCACACCAGAGAACAGTAGAAACAAAGATGTCTTTGTATTGGAAATATGGTATCTAGACACCCTAATCTCCGTCCAGATCTCTTCATACTAAGCAAATAGTACAAAAACAAATGTATTTCTCTCAGATTGTTTTCCTCCTGTAATCAAGTGGTTAGTTTTTCTGGTCCAAAATACTGGGGGGCCATGCCTATATCATTTTCTGGCAGGTGGGAAAGAGGAAGGAAATCTCTAGGGGCCAAAGTGGCGCATGTTACTCCCAGTGGTGTTACAACCCAGTCTCCTTCCCGCCCACCACCTCAACACCAATCAATTTCTCTCAGAAGCCCCTCATTATAAGTTGCCTCATCTATCCAAGTATCTTCTTCTACTGCCCTAGGTCAAACAAAGCCTTCACTCTTGAAGGAGCAGATCTATTTACTTTCTTTTAAATCCTACCTTTTAAGCCATTCTTTATGCATATAATGTCCATCTTCTGCTTCAGCACCAAGAAAAATTCAAATTCCATACTGTCTATTAAAGTTTCTCAACACCCCAAGCACCATCTCTGAGGACCTTTCTCTTCTCACTTCTTATTCACTTGGTGCTAATCATATATGGCCCCAAAAAATCATGGTTTAACCTTGTATCCCCTGTGTATCAGAATTGTAGGTGGCAGGCACATGCTTGTTTAAAACAGAGGTTCCCTCACTCTAGCCTCAAGAAATTCTGACTGGGAAGAGGTAGCCAAAAAAACTATTTTCACCAGCACCTTAGGTGATTCTGTCTCAGGTGGCAGGATGGTCCTACTCAGAGACAGTGTGCTGTCATAAATTCATCCTGTGACAGAACTCTGCACACTCATATGTGTGCACACGCACTCAAAACATACTCAACACCCTCGCATGACACATTTAGTGATCACGCAGTAATTTGATTTGCCTCATAAATATGTCCTACAACACAAATGAATATTACATTGAGTGGGAAAATATTTTAGGGTAGAGCTTTTTATTATTTCAGCCTCCAAAGTCTAGAGGTTCAATATTTTACAAAATTTCTGATGTAAAAACTTATTAGTGGCTTGGACAGATTCAAAAAAAAAAAAAAAAAAGAAGGGGTTGAATATTGCTCTTTTGATTCATTAATGCTTATAAAATAAAACCAGAGTTTCAAAATCCACATAACTTAGGTAGTACTCTAGGCTGAGCTCTCTGGTTGGTGTTTGCAGGAAAAATTATTGCGATTAAATGTGACTCAAAGCACAGACTTGCGAAACAAGATCCATGGACCTTCCCAGGGCAAACATCGTAAATGCAATCATACTCGCAAAAAGCACCATCCCCCCATGAGAGATTAACAAGAGTGGACCAGCCCATCCACACTGACTGCAATGGCCAACACTGTCAGCTGTTTCTATCACATCGGGTTATGTTGTACATACTATGGACTGTTTCCTCAAATGCTCTGAGAACAAATTAAAGTATAAATTCCCTGCGTCTACAAACAGAAAAGTAGTCCATATTTGAAAATCGTCAGCACTGTGCTGGAGGAACCTCTGTTTTCTGTGTATTTCTTTCCCACCCAACCAGAACCACTTGATGAGACACGAGCCGGCGCCTCCCCCAACCTGGCTCAGCCTTGTCCCCAGGTGACTAAAGTTGCCCAAAAGTCAGAGAGGGGGCAGGGGAGTGCTGGGAAAAACTAAGTCAACTCACTAAGCATAAGCATTAAATTATACTTGCTGATAGACTACATCTGAGTCTATTTTCAGCATCAACAAATGCTGTTCAAGTTCATTCACCTTTTCAACAAATATTTACTTAGAACCTACTTTATATAATGTATGGTATTTACCCTAAAGGGTCTTTTGATCTAGATCGTAAAGTTGAACTCCAGCCATCCCATCTTCTATGTCCTATCTTATTCCCCTAATATCTAATGCTGTACCTTGATAACTTGTTTAGCAAGACAGTTCCTCCAGGTCTGGGACCTATGGAGTCCTTTCTCTGAATCCTTGTCACCTTGGAGGGGCCTGAAGCTTGTATTTATGTGTACTATCTGTTTCTGAATGCAGGCCACCACTAGGATACACCTTTACGTCACTCAGGTGCCTCTTCCCTGCTACCACTCTCTCCTGACACTCTCTCCTTCCTTCCCTAGAACAAAGCTTATCGAACATGCCAAAGGCCAACTTTTTCGACCAGCTGCTCACCTCCTCCAGTTTTTCCCATCCTGGTTGAGTTAACTCTTCTAGTCCCCATCATGTCCTTGAGTCACTGCACCTGGGAGCTCTAAGAAATGTATCCTCATACTTGAAATGAATCACTGCCAGTCTTTGGTTAGTAAAAATTCACATGCCAACCCCGTGTCAGACACATACGAACACAGCAGTAGAAAGCAATGGGGCTGGGGGAGGGAGCATCAGCTGATTTCATGAGGACAATGGCAGGGATCACAGCTAACATGACTTCAGGGATCTAATTCAGATTGTCTTTTTGCTTAGAGTGATGTTTTTCCCACCCTCTCCAGTTTCCTGATTCAGGACAAGTAGTCACTGGCTATTGTCCTTTGTAATCTACAAGGCAGCTGGAGCCTCATCCTCTGAGTCAGACAGACTGTAACTGACCACCTCCCATTCCCAGCATTTTCTTTCTCACATCCATGCTGCTCATCCAACCATCAGCCAAATTGCCAAGAAATTTGTTTCCAGTGGCAAAGCTAGGAAACAAAAGACGTCTGCGCTCCAGAACAGAGTACAGCCTCGGGATCCCAAGCAGAGATTATGAATTTTAATTCTCTACTGCAGCACGGACGTACCCAGGCAAGAACATGAGAACAGGCTAATCAGGAAGAAATCAGCAGGGCATCTGTGCCAAGGATCACTGACAGCACTCTAAACAGCACAGCCAAGGCTAACAGCCTCCTTATAGCCTCTCCTCCCATTAAAGATGCCCTGAAAACAGGCTACCCAAGAATATTGCTGCAGTTACCACAGTTAGCAAATTGGCAGGTGATATTCTCTAAGTGCACTAGGCCACGAGTTGAGGATTTCCTGTGCACCCTTTACTCTTTCAGACTGAGTGCAGTTCTAAGAGGAGTAAGAACAGAGGTACAAGCATAAATAATGCATGAGAACTACAGGTGTGGAAAGCTTTATTCAGACCTGCCACGCTAATGCATGCCTAAGCCTGGTATTTGCTACCATGTGACTGGATTTGCTACTCTGTGTGTCCAAAATGGTAATGAGAATGACAGAGTTGAAGAAGAATCTGTACCTGTGATCCGTCCTTAGCCCCTCTCCAGCTGTTCTGTCTCCTCTGTTGCCGCCCCTCCCAGATCTTTCCTCTCCAGACCTGGGAAATTTGGCTAGGTAATAAAAATCACAGCATTTCAAAGGCCACAAAAGTAAATAGAAGTGATGTGTGTGGTTAATACTCTACTGGTAAGGTCGTAAATTCCCAACCTTGCAAAGCTTTATTTGCAAGTAAGTTAGCAGCCTCTCCTATTTTCCAACTGTTCTCAAATCTTTAGAGTAGTGATATCATGACAAACCAGTGATCTCTGGACTCTAGTTATCCTAGAAAGAGTTGAAGAAAATCTGAAACTGGAAAAGGGATAGTAGGCTTAAAGGATTCCCTAAACTCATCACGTTCTCTGAGAGTGCATGACACCATATATATTAAGACAATTTTCCTTAAGAATTTCCGAATTAAGGAAAATTCAGCTGTGCCCCAAAATAGAATTCAGATATAAATACTTACTGAGAGTATTAATATTTTCCTTCAACTAAATGTGGAACAAGATCACTTTTTTTTTCTTTTCCCATAATGCAGCTTATCATGTGGTTGAAATAAGAGCTCTCATGTATTTAGGTTCCTTTCAGATCTGAAATTCCATGATGCTCCCCAGGTGGTGTGGGTGTCTCTAGAACGTATGCTCACACCAGAACCCTCACTTCTACAGTGACCTCTGCATGAGACTCTGAGCACTGGGTATCAGATCGGTCTCGTGAATTCTCTCCTGCTGCCATTTCTCAACCCATACTACTCAGTCAGCTTCAAATTATCCGAAAATATCCTCTTAGCACAGGATACCATTCAGTTAGTGCAACCACAAAGAATCATCATTTCTCAGTATGACATTAACCTCGGGAAGGTTCCGTGGTTATGCAAGATGGTTCTGGTGCCTGGGGCATGACCCTGTAAATCTCTTCTGCAGTCTACGTGTGATGGCACAGCTGGAGAATCATAGCTTAAACCTTTCCTGGAGATGACTATGTGGTTGACAGATCAGAGAGTCTCCAACATGGAACAGGTTGGAAAGTATGACCATTTCACAGTGCCCCCCCCTTTTTTTTATACAGCCCTAAACACTCTCAGTAGTTGGTGCCAAGCTCCAGCTAACCATCTGCCCAGTGCCCCCAATTTTGCCAGATGGCTAAGGTTTAAGGAAGCTCTGGACCCAGTTCCAAGCACCACCATCGAAGGCCATCGAGTTATCTCAGGGAGCAAGCTCTGATACTCACCTTAATTGAGTAAACACATATTTCTCCCACCAGTCTCTGCTACTAGAATGGGCCGAGAATAGGCCATACCCTTTCCTTAGGGACCTCACTGTCTGACACAGGAAACCTACCCATGAGGAGCCACTTTCCAGGGCCTCCACTGTGATTCTATTCGAAATAAATCATCATTCAGTCAATGAACTCTTGTTTATTAAGTAGCTACATCACAAATGCCCCAACTCTTGGCCCGAAAACTTGAACAACTGTATACACATGCTTTGGAGACAAAAATATACCTTTGTCACACAGAGATCCCACCATGGAAAACACAGGCTAGTACAAAGACTGGTGTCCAAAAAACCTAAGAGAAGAATGTGGTTTTCTAAGCACAGAGCTAGAAAAGAGGCACTGCCTCTCTACTGTCCTGAGCAAGTTCCCCCAACTCATCTATACTCCATGGAACATACAGGTGAGGATCCCTTTCAATGAAGCAACCTCGCCTGGCTTGTTCCTCATTTCCCTTGATCATCTTAGTGCCACTGTGGGAAACATCCATAATGTGCTTACAGACCCGTACCTCCACCTCTCAACAAATAAGTATTTCCTCAGTAAATCCCAATGAGAGTGCACTCTAGAAAAAGCAGGGCTTGCAAAACATCTCATGTTCATTTTTCAGAATTCAGAATGAAGTGACTAACCTCTGATATACAATAAAAATGATTAAATGCAAACACTTCTGAGACTCTGTAATAAATATTTTATGTATTAATATGTTTTCAAAAGTCTTATTTCATTTTTATTGCTTTTCTGTATGGCCTTATTCTATTTTAGTACATGCAACGAAATGTTCTTCCACGCAAAAAAGGAGGCATTTCTGGCCCATTTTAAATAAGCAATGGATAATTATTGTACTATTAATTTGTTATGTGAATTGTTTAAATTGCTAACTCTTTCCATTATTAGAGACCGTGCATTCCTTCCCAAGGAAAATGGAAAATTCCCTTCCAAAGTAAACGGTTTTCTCCCTCGTGCCCCAGATACACCATCCAGGTGCTCTGTCCCAGGATTACTTCCCAAAAGCAGCCATAAACTCGATGAAAAGCATTCAGTGTAATGGTTGCTTAACGCTCACTCAACGTCAAAACCCACCAAAATTTTCTTCCCTACTCTAGAAGCTACCCCCTTGCTTTAGGAGAAAGCACTGGTTGGGGACTACCCGAATGCCTTCGTATGGTAATGCCCAGGTGCCCGGTGATCTTGAGTTGCCTTCTCCTTTGACAGGCTTAGGTATGTTTCAATAGTCTCTCTTCCTCATTTACATTTGCTGTTTATGGAAAAGGGAAAGAAGCAAACTATTGCATTCTAGTAGGTATGTGACAAAGTCATTTCCTCACATGATGGCACAGTTCGGCAAAAAAATCTTTTTCTACACTATTAATGACTCCTTGGGATAAACCTTTTACACAGGTGCTGTTATGGTATGGGCCATCACACACATATGTAAAGCTTCTATTAATTGGGAAATATTGAGGAGGAGAATACAAAGAGGCAATGAAAGCTATGCCCATCAGATCCTGCCAGTGTGCTGAACTTCCTGATGTTCTTTTCACAGAGAAAAAAAGAAAATTGCTGCTTGTAGATTTCACATTGTAGAAACTGACTTCTTTTTCATTTTTCAGGCTGCCTGCCTCCCCTCGCCTTATCGATAAGTAAGAAAGATGTCAACACTTTGCAGCTTTAATTAGAAAGTAGTAGAATACACTGTCAGCTAGATTGCAGAATCCTGACACAGAAATCCTCAGGCACACAGAACCTGGGCAGTGACACTGGCGGCTTCGCACCCCACCCTGAGGCCAAAAGCTAGTATGGTGTGGGACCAGGAGAGATTCCCCCAGGCACCTCCTTCCCATCCTATCCCCCAAAGAGGTCCCTGCCATTAGATAATGATGCTAAAGCTCATGGAAACAAGTTACGACACAAACACCACCTTCTTAATTTGGACAGAAATGATGTCCAATAAAGAGACGTGACCCCTCTCTTTGGGAGTGTGGGCTTTTGAGCCACGCACACTGACGGCCCCGGTGAGGGCCCTTAGGGTAGACTCCAGCAGCATCCTTTAGAAAGAGGTCAACCTCCTTGCCTTTAACCACGTATAGGCTGAGGTTCTACATCACAAAGAGTGAAAAGTTTCAGCGTGCTAGTGATCAGTTATGCTTAGGTTATTGCCATGGATCAGGTCTGGTCCTTTGTAAGGAAACCAACCCATCTGGGAAATCACAGTTTAAAAAACACAAAGGAAACCTTGATTTTTTTTTTTTTATTTAAAGATTTTATTTATTTATTTGAGAGAGAGAGAATGAGAGAGAGCGAGTACATGAGAGGGGGTAGGGTCAGAGGGAGAAGCAGACTCCCTGCCGAGCAGGGAGCCCGATGCGGGACTCGATCCCAGGACTCCAAGATCATGACCTGAGCCGAAGGCAGTCGCTTAACCAACTGAGCCACCCAGGCGCCCAAAGGAAACCTTGATTTAGGTCTTACTCCACAAAAGAAAAAAAAACAGTTCAGGATTAAGATGAGATGCAATGTTCTAATGATCTTAAAAATAAGTGTAAGGGAAAAATTAATTCAGTAAGTATGCTAGTCAATTGGCTTCTTTCTTTGAAGCTGTGACTTTTTTTTTTTTTTTTTTTGAGGCAGTGTCATTTAGGGAGGTGTCCATTCAACAGCAACCAAAATAAGAAGAAAAAAAAAAAGAAAGAAAAAAGAAAACAACTGATAAGTTTTAAAAAATGTAGGCAGGAAAAACAAACTCTGCAACTATTACCTGGCACGTTCCTTTAACAGTGTGGACGTGGTAAATACATTGTTTTGAATCCCACACTCACATCAGGTAATGCACATGATTCAATGGCTCAGGTTTTGGCTGTTCTGTGTCTAGTCCTCATGAATGCCCGAATTGTTGTCATCATTCCCACCACCACCCCCCACCAACGCATCCTGGGTATTTCAGGCACCTAGCAATTGGAGGCACTGCCTTAGGAACCACCATGTACTTCCTCACAGCTGAACTCCCCGCAACAACAAGATTTACATTGGACTTAAGGTCTTAACTGTGGGATTTTCCAGAAGTTCTCTCCCCCAGCCCAGCCACGTGGACACATTATCACCTTTTGGAAGGTGCTCAGGTATGTGTTTTACCTGTCATCGTCAGTCCCTACAAGATCACACAGCAAGGGACTTGGAGTGGCAGGGGGTGGGGGTGGGGAATGTAAACCCTCAATTCTGAACAGTCATTTCAGTGGAATGAGCAGTTACTTCCCTGAGGCCACTCCCAGATTAAGGGTGTCAGGGATTGGATGCCACTGACTACAACGATTCCTACAGAATAAAAACAAAAAACAAAAAACAAACAAACAAAAAAAACTACCAGGACCTGGTAAACTGATTTTAAAGTTCCATCTCTGGTGTACCTTTGGCTTTTCTCTTCATAGAATCTTCCAGACTAGAACATTCCAACTTACACCTGGTGGGCAGCAAATGGATCACTAATAGGCCACAGATATTGCTCCCCTCCCCCACTGGAGCAGCCATCCGGTGTGCAGGGGAGCTGAGCTCTGACTCTGGTCTTCTCCAGCTAGGGGTGACCTGGGCCACTCACTTCACCATGCTGGACACAGATGCTCATTTCCTGTGTGCCATGACACAGAAAGGCTGCTGTGTTGTTCTGTTCTGCCCTCCTCTCCTCCAACTGGGCTATCAATTGGGATCATAAGATTATCCATTCATTTAAAATATCTGGGAAAAGTGACACCTTTATAGGCTTACATACTCGTTTTCAGCTTCTTTTTATAGACAATTTCATCAATGTGCACCACAATGGGATGGGATGATATCTAGCCAGGAACCAAAATGCACAACGCCTACATCCTGTCCTGTCAATGCCTTCATGGCCGCTTTGGAAGACAGATGTATAAATGGCGTATCTAAGGCAACTGAGCACCAAGGGTGTACCGGGTAGCACAAAATGCATCACGTGCAGTCCCTCTGTTGACTTCTGCCCTGGTCTGAAATGGATCCCCGTGGCCTGCAACTACACAAGCAGGCCAGACCAATTTCTATTCCCTCATCCTGCCTTAAATCCAACAGCTTATTCACACCACCTTTTCTTCTCAGGGGACTAAGACAGGGTTGGGGAAAGTAGAGGGATCTGTAACTCCCTCTGAAGGCCAAAATGGAAAGGTTGAGACCAGGGGAAATGAGAAAAAAATGTCTATCCTTTCTCAAGTTTAGAATTACCAAGGAATTCAAAACGTGCCTTTGCTGCAATAGTCACTGTTATTACAGAGGCTCGGGTTTCACTGCGACATTGCCGCAGATCTGCCCAATCCTCTCCATCCCCGATGTTTCACCACTGGCCAAACTAGCTTTGGCCTTCTCTCACCTGGCCCTACACCAGCCTCCAACCGGCCCCTCGGCGTCTACTCCTTGCCCTACAACTCTCTTTGTGCAGGAATCAGCGTGAGCTTCCAACACGCAAATCCGGAGATGTTACTCCTCTCTTTAACTCTGCAAAGGTTTCCCATTTTTCTTTGAATAAAAGCGCAACAGGTAGCTCCATCTGCCTAGTCTGACATTTTCCATCTCCATTTCCAACCTCATTGCATGCAATGCAATTATTAGTCTGCAAAACTCCCACCTCCTCGGGCTCTGAAGGCTCTTCAAACATTCTTTCCCACTTTAGGGCTGTTGTACTTGCTCGTCCCTGATCTCCTCCCAAATTTCCAAGGGAACATAATCCTTTCATCCTTGAGGTTTCAGCCTAAACATCATCTACTCAGAGAGGAGTTCTCTGCCCACACTACCCAGAACAGCCCTGTTCTCCCTCACAGCCAAGGGCTCTTCACAGCACTCACCACCTTCTGTTTGCATTATCTACATTAGGCTTCAGTCCTTTATATCTTCAACTCACTTACTAATGTCCTGTCATTCACTATTCTGTCCCTAGTACCCAGCACAGTGCCTCATAGTGAAGGACTCTCTCAGAACTTGCTGAATGACTGATCCAGGAATAAATGAGAACCCACAATATGGCTGGATCCATCTATGCATATTTTCTTGTTGTTGACCCTCTACTCCAAGATGAAGACATCAAGATTTAATTCTCTCACCATTTTATTGGACTCTTCAATATTTGTCTCTAAGTAAGAAAGCAGTACATTTAAATTTTCAAGACCAGAATTTCCCAATTTATCATCAGTTGTGCTAACAATGACAACCATACAACCTACAACATTAGTTCTGACAATTATCCCCTCAAAAAGAGAGACATGATCAAATGAATCTAGGAAACATTCCACATTATTTCTTTTTTTGCCTTGGAAATTCACAATGCACATTAGTATATTAGAGCTCCAAAAGAATTATAGTAGAGAAGCCTGATTAACTGTGTCTAACCCAAGATTTTCCATACTTATTTGACAATAGAACCTTTTTTTTTTCTACTACCAATTAACATCCCCAAGGACTAGTATTTTCAAGAATACATTTTAGAAACAATTTTCAAATATATAGAATACAATGTCAAATGCAGTGTTTTTAAGAGACATTCACTAGGTTTAAGATACTGGTGATAAAAACTTGCAACACTAACAACAATAGTTAAAAGTCATGATCTCTACACCAGAGGTTAATTACATGATGATATCATATATCATAATTACATGACAATTGTCATCTACAATATTTACTTCTTCTGTTTATCTTTTGGACAGTTAAATGGTCACCATCAGTGACGTTACTCTGAGTTCAACCCAGAGCTGAGTAAGCCTGGAAGTGTTCGACAGCAAAACTTCACCATGAATGCACACATAATTCGTTTGACTTCGTTTGCCATAGCTGAGAGGCAAAGAGCCATGCATATCTAATCATAAACTTAGGAAATAGCAAAAAGCTTTTCTTTCCCTCCACCACAAAAGATGGATTTTCTTAGGGCCCCTCCCACCAAAACCAGGAAGAAAACAGAGATGTCACGTTAGCATTGGTAAAAAGTTACACCTCTAACATTAATGTGGATTATACAGTTAATAAGAATCAAAATAGCTAGAATGACAGAGATAATGGATTAAATCTAAGACTGATCTTTGAGTGATTATAGACAGAGAGATTAAGAACTCACTACAATTGAAATGTTAGCACTGATATAAGAACAAGAGAGGGGAACTGTAGAAGGATGTGGCCCACAGTAGCAGACAGAGCAGAAAAGCAGACAGGAGAGTAACTAAAACTGAGTAATAGCAGGGAAAGAGGTTCTGAGTCAGAACCTGTTCAATCACTACCTCCCAACTCCTCTGGGATGAGGTCTGACTGATAACCTAGTACCAGAATTTGTTCTTCAACTTGATCTGTAGTTGCAATATAAATTAAAACAGAAAGCACCTGACAGATTATATTTTACTACTAGCATGTTCTTATAGGACTAGAAAGAATGTCAAGGTGGTCTATAACTTTATCCCTCAAAAATAAGAATATTAAATTAAAGTGCACTAGTTGAGAATTCGTGACAATTCCAACAAGAGAGCTGAAGTTATACCACATGCTCTTTACAGAGTGTGTAAACAGACAAACAGTGGGAAGAAGAGGGCAGAGGTACCAGCTGAGGGGGTTCTTCGGGATCCAGTGTATGCTCACTCCCAGCCCCAGACCCCAACTATCCCCCACTGTCACCCTTGCCCTGTTTTGGATTTTATACTCCACGCAACCCAAACTATGTTGCCTCCCACACATGTCATGTTCTCTGAGGCTGATCCCTCTGCTCAGAATGCCTTTCTACCATCCACATCACCCCCTCTTGCCCAGCTAAATCCTACTTATCTTTCAAGGCTCGGCTCAGGTGCCTTCCATTAGCTCCCCTCCTCCTCAGTCTGGGTTAAGTGCATCTTCCAGTCCTTACACAACTACATCAGAGTATTTATACTATAATGCATGGCCTATTTACTCGGCCATTTATTTGACAGGCTTATATTTCCAGTGTCTGCTATAGTGAATAGTCAACAGTGATTGATAAATATATGTAGAATGGATACGTGAAAAAATCCATTTGTAAAAAGAAACAGAAGAGTGACAATCTGGAACTGAATTCAGCCAATGATCAGAAATCGTGGGTTCTGGTGCCTACTGACTTATGAGTACTTTGTTTGACATGCCAATCACAGTTTGGGCAGCTCTGCCTATACCCAGGAACACCGGTCTATATCCCAGGCCCCTATTTCTTCCCAGGGCAACTCTTATACCCTCTCTGCTTAAACTACTGAGACACATTGCCATGTTAGTGAAGGGTCACTGTAAGTGGGCACAAGGCTTTCTGCACACAGACTGTTAGAAATAATTATCACTTTTCCACCACAAAGAGCAGATGTAATGGCCCCCCACAAGTCATTTGAACCATTACTGCAGACATTGAACTTCAAATTTGCAAGGATCACTGACCAGGAAAATGGTGTTAATTATGGTGCTCTCATTTCAGGATCTACCATTTAGGCGGAATCAGATTTGTTTAAAAAAAATATATATTGATTTTACTTTAATGATGGTGGGGGAAGCAGAAACAGGGCCCCAGGAAATGAAATGTATTTCTCTACTGGTGTGTTCTAAAATATGCCACAAAACTTGGTTCTGGAAATGTCATTTTCATGCCAAATTAAATGTAAACATAATTATGTGTAATACATCAAAAGTACCTAATTAAAGCACTCTGAGGCTAAAATATGCAGAGAGACATAACTAGTTCTAACTTATTTCATACTAATTTCATTATTTATTTATTGAAAAGTGTCACTCGAAAGCATTAAACTCGTTTGTGTTTATAAGAAGAGCTTAAAAACTGGCAGTGATTTTCATTATAATTCCTTCCTGGTTTCCTGCTTTGGGAAATATATAAGCATCTGAGTATTTTGATACTAAAGGGGGGGGGGAGAACACAGGCAGTTTTAAGGATGGAGAGGCGGCAAGTGAAGATAAAGCCTGATGAGTCAGGATGAGCTTGCTGCAAATAAAAACACTGGTATTGTGACCAGTTATAAAACTATCCATCACACTAATATAAAGACCTCAGCCTCCTTCAGTCCACTCCATCCCTCTGCAATGAGTAATTACCATGGTGGCAGTGCCCTCTCTCAGCTGGTGGGGAGTGAGCTGTTGATCACCCCCAAAGGCACTGGATCCAGAGGTGAGGCTGACACCAGGCTCTGTGAAGGAGCCTCCAAGAAGGGCTAGAAGGAGACATGGCTTGAAGCTTCCCCAGAGAGCCCCTGCCATGATGCATGGCAGTTCCATGGGGAAAAGAGAAAACCAGAAGATAACAGGAAAGGAACTTAAGAGGCCTAAAGCTCTGCTCCAAATTGGCAAGAAAACTTCACACTCCCCAAAGTATTTCAATTTATACACACAGAACGTTGTGTGTTAGGTGCTAGCATGGCACATTTCTTAAAATCAGGCTAATAGTGAAAAAGGAAAGAATGTGAAAAGGGTAAAGGTGAGAAAATAAAGGAGAAATGCCAAGAAAGAGCCAAGAAAGAAGAGCCACATAAATACTGGGTCTGACAGTTGAGCTCATCACAGACCTGGTAGGAGAAGAATGTAGGATGACAGAGAATCAGTCATGGAACTCCAACATGCCTTCCACAGAGAATGTTACTTCTAGTTATGATAGAATAAATTGGAATTGGACTTGCCCTCCTGCCACAAACCAAAATGTTGGATGGAATACTGGCAACTGTTTCCAGACTAAGACAACAGGAAATGGAAAATAGTAATCTCTGAGAGAAGGGAAGCTCACAAGGTGAGTCCACATTTGTCCCGGCTTTATACCTAGGAGCACATTCTGGAATTGGCACAGGGTGGCAGAACCCAAGCAGAGCACTATTTCCCTAAGCTTGGAGATTGGAGCTTGCAGCCACTGAGGCAACTAGATTTTGTGGGGGCTGGGAACTGGGGAGGAAGGTGCTCTCTAGGGAGTTACCCAGAAGTCTGGCAGTCTCCCATGGTCCTTGACTCACTGCTGGGATGTACAAGTGTGGAGTAAGGCTCTGTCAGGCCTAGCAGAGGGTAGCTGATGCAAGGCTGAGACATAAGCAAAGCTACCAGATGCTGCCCTGCTATGCCCAGAGTGGAAGAACCTCACCTATCACCTTCGCATTCAGTTAAGACCAGAGAAGGGCCATACTTGTGGAGAAAAAAAAAAAGATACTCCCTAAAGTAAGGAGTCATGCCTCTTCTAACTAAGAACAAAATCTAAACTAGTGTAGTCCCCACAGAGAATGAAACCGAGTCTGACAGGATCTAGAGAATCCACCAGTAATTTAACTACTGGCCAGAAAAGAAGCCAATCTCCTTCGAAGAAGACAATGCACTTAATATTGCCTACAAGAGTTATCCTAGTTGTCCAATATATGATAAGAAATTACAAGTCATACAAAGAAGTAGAAAAATGTGACTAATAAAGAAAAACAAGCATTCAATAAAAAGACACAAAGAGATAACCCAGAGGTAGGAATGAGTAGACAGGATTTTAAAATAGTTATTTTAACTATGTTCAAGGACTTAGAGGAAAATATGGACATATGCGTGAACAGATGGAAAAATCTCACCATAGAAAAAATTAAGAAAACCAATTCTACTGCTGCAAAGTAAATTTAAAATTAAAAATTCACCAGATGGGCTTAATAGCATATTGGACACTAAAGAATAGAGGATCAGTGAACTTGAAGACAGATCAATAGAAATTATCCAATTTGAAGAACACAGATAAAAGTATTAGCAAAATAAAGTAGAGCCTCAACAGAGAGAGTCTCAGTAACACCAATGGTCTAAGAAAGAATGCAGCAGAAAAATATTTAAGGAAATAATAGCTGAATATTTTCCAATTTGATGAAAAACATCTACCTACAGATCCAAGAAGCTCAGGAACCAGAAGCAGATAAATACAAAGAGAATCACCACTAACCACATGATGTCAAACTGCTGAAAACCAAAGATACAGAGATAATTGTAAAAGCAGTCAGAGAAAAACAAAGACGTTGCCTCCGAAGGAACAAAGATTCAAATTGCAGCTGACTTCATCAGAAATAATGAAGACTGAACAACAATAAAACAGCCGTCTTTACATTTTTTGGGGGTGCAGGATGGGGAAGAAACCCTGTAACCCTTGTAAGCCCATAATTCTATACCCAATGAATATATCCTTCAAAAGCAGAGGTGAAAGAAAGACATCTGCAGAAAAGATAAAACCTAAGAAGATTCATCTTCAGCAGACCTGCACTACACAGAGATATTTCTGCAGGCTGAAGGAAAACAACACCAGTTCAAAACTCACAATACAGGAAGGGAAGAAAAGCACTGCAAATGGTAAATATGTAGGTAAATACAAAATACAACCTACCTTTCTTAATTTCATTAAAGAAAACTTTGTAAAGGCAAAATAATATCCTTACGCTGCATGGTTTATAATGCACATAGAAGTAAAATATAGGACACAACACACAAGGACAAGAGGATAAATGTAATTATATTATCAAAAATTTCTTACATTTAAGTGTATAGTATAAATTCTGAGAAGACTGATAAATTCATTTGTGCAGTGTAATTCTCAGGGCAATGATTTAAAAATACAAAGGGTTAAAGCTAAAAATTTTGATTAACAGTAAATTAATCTAAATATTAAGGAAAAATGAAGCAAAGAAAGGAGAAAAAAAGAAAGATGGGACAAATAGAAAACAAATGGTTTTCCTCAACTCAATCACATAAAAAGTACATTAAATTGAAATTGACAAAATACTCTAATTAAAAAGCAGAGACTGGGGCACCTGGGTGGCTCAGTCGTTAAGCGTCTGCCTTCGGCTCAGGTCATGATCCCAGGGTCCTGGGATCGAGCCCCGCATCGGGCTGTCTGCTCAGCGGGAAGCCTGCTTCTCCCTCTCCCACTCCCCCTGCTTGTGTTCCCTCTCTCGCTGTGTCTCTCTCTGTCAAATAAATAAATAAAATCTTAAAAAAAAAAAAAAAAAAAAAAGCAGAGACTGCCAGATGGAAAAACAAAATCCAACCATATGCTACCAGAAAGGACTAATATAAAAACATATGAGGTCAAGGTAAAAGGACAGAAAAACATATACCATATAAATAATATGTATTTAAAAAGATGGTGTGAATATATTAACAATAACAAAAAAGACCTCAAGTTAAGGAGTAATACCATAGTTAAAGGATAATTCGTAAGGATAAAAAGGCAGATTTTTCAGAAAGATAAGACAGTTATACTTATGTGCATAATAACAGAACTTCAAAATAAGAGAAGAAAGAGGTGATAGAACTAAAGGAGAGACAAACCCAGAATCATAGTTCAATATTCCAATACACCTCTGTCAGTAATTGACAAAAACAGTAAACCAAAAATTGTTTAGGATTTAGGCATTTCAAACACTATCTACTAATGGACATTTTAAAACCATTACATACAAACCCTGGGTAGCTCAGTTGGTTAAGCTACTGACTCTTAATTTCAGCTCAGGTCATGATCTCAGGGTCATGAGATGGAGCCCCATGAGGGGCTCCATGCCACAGAGCCTGTTTAAGATTCTCTGTCTCTCCCTCTCCCTCTGCCCCTCCCTGCTGCTTGCAAACACGTGTTCTTTCTCTAAATTAATTAATTAATTAAAAACCATTACATCCAGAAATGTCAGAACTCACATTCTTTTTATGTGCAAATAGATTCTCTAGAAAGAGCAAGTCAAAATAAATTTTAAACTGTTGAAACATTACAGAGAATGACATATAAAAATGAAATAAATTAGAAATCAATGTGAATATCTAGAAATTCCTCAATATTTAAAAATTAAAGACAATTGTAACTAACCTGTTTGTCAAAGAAAAATATCACAGAGAAAACTGAAATTAGTGAGTGATAAACACACAAGATATCAAAATGTATGAGACACAGATAAAGCAGTTCTTAGAGGAAAATACAGAGCTTTAAATACCTAGAAGAGATAAAAGGCTTGAAGTCCATTACCTAAGTTTCCTTTTTAAGAAGCCAGCAAAGGGGACAAAAAATTAGATGGATAAAGATAACAAAATTAATGAAATAAAAAATAAAACAAAGTTAAATGTTGCTTATTTGAAGGATTACTAGAACTGATAAAATCAATACTGATTTTAAAAAAAAGTAGGAAAACACAAATTGCAAACATCAGAAAGCAAACAGGTTAGATCCTACAGATCCTACATATAAAACAACCACATACTAATTAATTTTAAAAACTCAGATGAAATAAACACATTCCTTGAAAAACACAAGTTACCAATATTGATTCAAGAACTAGCATAACTGGTGCCAAAATCGAAGAATAATTTTTTTTTTAAAGTTGCAGATCAAAATTCTTCATAAAGATAGCCTTAAAAATTAATAGAATATCCAAACCCAGCAAGATGTAGAAAAAAAGAGTCATGAACAAGTAGGGTTTATTCCAAATACACATTTGGTTTAATAGTCAAAAATCAATGTAATTCACTTTAAGAGAATAAGAAAAACATATCATCACAATAGACACAGAAAAAATATTTGACAAAATTAACACCTATATATGATGAAAACTCGGAACCTGGGCAGAGTGTTCAGCATTATAAAGGACATCTGCAATAAAGTGACAGAGTGCTGGAATAACTAGGATCCACGTGCAAGAAAGTGAATCTAGACACAGACCTTACACCCTTCACAAAAATTCAAAATGGATCACAGACCTAAATGTAAAATGCAGTACTTAAAATTCTTAGACCATATCATGGGAGAAAACCAAGAGGAACTTGGGTTTGGTGATGACCATTTAGATACACAATCAAAGACATGATCCATGAAAAACAATTGATAATCCGGACTTCATTAAAATTAAAATCTTCTGCTCTGGTAAAGACCGTGTCAAGAAAATAAGAAGACAAGCCACAGACTGGGAGAAAATATTTGCAAAAGACACATCTGATAAAGGACTGTTCTCCAAAATATACAAAGAACTCTGAAAACTCAACAATAAGAAAACAACCAGATTTTTAAAAAAGGGCCAAAGATCTTAACAGATACCTCACCAAAGAAGATATACCGACAGCAAATAAACACATGGAAAAATGTTCCACATCATACATATGTCATCAGGGAAATCCAAATTAAAACCATGAGATACCACTACACTCCTTCTAGAATGGGCAAAATTCAGGACACTGACAACACCAAATGCTGAAGAAGATGTGGAGCAACAGGAACTCTCATTCATTGCTTGTGGTAATGCAAAATGGTACAACCACTTTCAAAGACAATTTGGCAGTTTCTTACAAAACTAATATCCTTACAATACCATCCAGCAGAAACAGTCTTTGGTGTTTACTGAGAGAAGCTGAAGATGTATGTCCACACAAAAACTTGCCCATGAATGTTTATAGCACCTTTATTCATAACTGTCATAACTTAGAAGTAATCCATCACATCCTTCAGTAGGTAATGTGATAAACTGTGGTACATCCACACAATGGAATATTATTTAACGCTAAAAAGAAATGAAATACCTTAACCATGAAAAGGCACGGAGGAAACATAAATGCATATTACGAAGTGAAAGAAGGCAAAATCTGAAAAGACTACATACTGTATGATCCCAACTATATGACATTAAGAAAAAGGAAACACTACGGGGACAGTAAAAAGATCAGTGGTTGCCAGGGGTTTGGGAATGGGGGGAGGAATAGAGAATAGATGGAGCACAGAGGATGTTTGGGACAATGAAACTCTAACATTAATTTTGGTATCTGCTAATTCTATTATGGTTATATAGGGGGAAAAAGGTCCTTACTTCTCCTATATCTGAGGGATACACTATATACACTAGTATTTACACCAGGGATTTCCTTTAAAACACCCTAGATGCATACTTCTATATAACTTCTGCAATCAAAATGTAAAAGATAAAAAGATGGCTAACCATGTCAAGGTTTGAGGTTACAGCCCCATACGATTTGATAACCAATGGTTTTCCATCTTTCAGAACTCTAAAAATCACCTCCTGTTATGTAGCGAAGATTATTTCAGCTATATACTTAACTGGCTCACACACACAAAAAAAATGCTACTGATGAATAATAAACATCACAAAACAGGTAAAATCAGTTAAATGAAGAAAGAGAAATTTTAAAAACTCAATCACACTAAAAAAAACGTGAAAGGTAATAGTGGAATATTGAATGCTTTTCCTAGGATGCTTTCCTAAGATTTCTATTCAATATAATACCTGAGTTCATAGCATGTACATTAAGGCAATAAAAATAAATGTAGATTGAAAAGAGATAAAAATGTCTTCATTTGTACATGATATTTTACACAAAAAATACTAAATATTTTATTAAACTACTACTGAGAGTATTTAATATTGTCACAGGATACAAGGCAAATATACAAAAATCAACTGTATTTCTCTATATTTGCAAAAAATAGAAAATATTTTAATGCCATTAACAATACTATAAAAAAGTGGTCAGAAGTATATTTAGGGGGCGATTTGCAAAGCCATTATTCTGAAAAATTAAAAAAAAACTGCAAAGAGAAATCAAAGAAGCCTAAATAAATGGAGGGTAAAAAGAATGGCTCAGTATTATTAAGATATATAAATTCAACACAATATAAATCAAAATCCCATCAGGCTTTTTTAAAAGCTAAACTGATAAATTGATTCTGAAATATATCTGACTTCGAATGAGCAAAATAATCAAAACAACAAAATTTAGAGAACGCATGCTACCTGATTACAGGATTTATTATAATGCTACAATTACCAAGACATTGATGTATTAATAGGATAGACAAAAGAACAGAGTCCAGAAAAAATACATTGTCAATTGATCTTTGACAAAAGTGCAATGGTAATTCAATGGAGAAACAATACTCTTTAATAAATTGTGCCAGAACATGGATATCCATATAAGAAAAAAAGGGGACTTAAACTTTCCTTACATGACAAAAGAAAAAATAACTTGAAATAGATCATAGATCTAAAGGTAAAATCTAAAATGACAGTGCTATTTAAAAATATAGGGGATAACATTTGCAATCTTACAGCAGGGAAAGATTTCTTAGAAAGGAGAAAGCAAGTACAAACCCCCACATTTTTAAATCAATATACTGGATTAAAACTAAGATTTCTTGTTCATCTATTAGGAAAATTATTATTACATTTTTAGGAAAATGACAAGTCAAGCTAAGGCTGAGAAAATATTTGCTATTTATATGTTATACATTTGTGACATATATGAAAAACAATTACAGACTATATAAAGAACTCTAACTCAATAAAAAAGAGGAACAATCTAATTAAAAGGGCAAAATATATGAACAAACAGTTCACTAAAAAGATACACAAATGACCAATACTCACAACATAAACCGTTCAACATCATTATTCATTAGAGGAATGAAAATGGAAACAGCAAGATACCATTATATACCCACCAGAATGGCTCCAACTAAAAAGCCTGAAACTACCAAATGTTTATGAGGATGTGGAACATTGGGAGCTCTTATACACTGATGATGGTTGGATGAAATGGTACAACAACTTTCAGAAATTATCTGCAGATTTTTTTTAAATAAAGCTCAACATACACCTACCCTATGACCTCCAATTCCACTCTTAAGTATTTACCCAAAATAAATAACATATGTCCACAAAAAATGTTGCACATGGCTTTATTTATAACAGACCAAAACTAGAAACACAAAATCCAAGGAATACAATCATGTATAAACAAATTGTGTCATATTTATATAACTGAACAGAACATATATTACTAAAAAAAGGAGTGAACTGATAATACACACAACAACATGTTTTCATCTCAGAAATATGTTTAGTGAAAGACTGCAGACACAAGAGTAGATACTATATAATTCTATTTGTGTGAAGCTCAAAAAAGGCAAATCTAATCTGTGGTGCATTAAATAAGTGGTTGTCCAAGTGGTTTAGAGATTGAATGTAAGGGGGTACAAGGTTACTTTCTGGGGTGATGGAAATGTCCTACATCTTCATTGAAGTATTAGATCTATGGAAATACCATTTTTCAAAATTCCTCAAACTATACACTAATGATACATGGATTTCACTCTTGAAATTTTTACCTAAAAAAGGTCAGAATGTAGGACATTTACGAATACTAAATGCTAAAGGAGAATGTGAAATTTCATTAGTTTGTGAATGTACCTAGTTCATAATACAGCTCAATTAGGATATGGTACTACCTCCTCACCAAAAGTGTGTGTGTGTGTGTGCGTGTGTGAGAGAGAGAGAGAGAGAAAGAGAGAGAGAGAAAAAGAGAGAGAGAGAGAAAAAGAGAGAGAGAGAGAAAAAGAGAGAAAGAGAGAGAAAGAGAGAAAGAGAGAGAAAGAAAAGAAAGAAAGGGAAAGAAAAGGAAAGAAGGAAAGGAAAGGAAAAGGAAAAGGAAAAGGAAAAGGAAAAGGAAAAGGAAAGGAAAGGAAAAGGAAAGGAAAAGGAAAAGGAAAGGAAAAGGAAAGGAAAAGGAAAAGGAAAGGAAAAGGAAAAGGAAAAAAAGGAAAAGGAAAAGGAAAAGGAAAAGGAAAAGGAAAAGGAAAAG
>NW_022589715.1:38146271-38321051 GCF_004348235.1 Phoca vitulina
GAAAAGGAAAAGGAAAAGGAAAAGGAAAAGGAAAAGGAAAAGGAAAAAAAGAAAGAAAGAAAGAAAGAAAGAAAGAAAGAAAGAAAGAAAGGGGGGTAGGGAGAAAAAATGGACCAGAAATGATTTTTCTGTTAGGTGTATTTGCTAACATTACTGCCTCTCCCCCACATCATTCTTCACTGATACTGTCTAACACTTAAGAAGGAAATTAGGGATTTTCTCTGTAGTTGGATCCCAATTCCTATCACTCTTGGTGGATTGCTTAGAGCTTTAAGCATCTCACTCTCTTTGACAAAGAAATGGCTCACCCAAAGCCATGAAGCATTTTCAAATACTAAGCTCTACTGCACCTGAGATGTCTTTGAATAAGATCTAAATTGCTCAGTCTATGGATGAGAAAACTGAAGTCCAGAAAGGATGATGACTCTAACTGAACCATATAACCTCGAGGTTAAGAATGAAGCACCCCTGTCCAGCTGGCTCAAGGAAGAGCCAAATCCAAATGCCAGGCCAGTGAAATGGCATGAATTTCCATCAAATTCTGCAGAAGTGAATGGAAAGTGCTGCACAGAGCGAAAAGGTTCTAAGAAAGGATAGGCACCATGTATAAAGAGAATGCATGCCTTGTGTTTAGGAGGGGTTGGGTACAGTTTGCAAAGTAGTTTAAAAGGGATATTAAAACTTTTGGATTTTTTTTCCAGGTTTTAGATTTAAGGATTAGGGACAGTGATATCAGTAAAACTGCAACATAGGAATTTCTAGTACTCATCACTCCTCCATAAAAATATCAATTTGAACTATCTGCACAATAAAATACCTTCATAGGAGCCAAGGATTCCAGGTGAGAGATTATAGCACCTGGTGCCTGGTGAAGTTCAGAAATAAGGAAAGCGCATTGAAGAGGGTAAAAAAGATAGATTGAACCTACCCACATCACCCTTCCTCCCATGCCCAGGAAGACCAACACAGAGAGACACCCGCCCTATGGAAGAAGGAAAGTGAAGTCAGCACTCAACGTTCACCATGGATCCCAGAGCCAGCCCACCTCAGCAAGAGGCCAGCTGTTACAGCCACAGGTAGTATCATACGAGCTCCCACAAACCCAGGACCCCAGCTCATCCCTATCTATAACTGTGGGCTCCTGCAGCCCCAGGTGGCTGATCAAACTGAAGAATTCAATAAAGAGCTTCAACAGAAAACTCAACCAATGAGAACTAATGAACAAGAAAACAAGTCATTTGAAATCGTCCACTCACAGGAACAAAAAGAAAAAAAGATGAACAGAATAAAGAAAGCCTATGTAAATTATGGGATACCATTAAAAGAAACAATCTATGCATTACTGGAGTCCCAAAAGAAGAAGATAAGGAGAGAGGAGCAGAAAACTTATTTAAGAAATAATGGCTGTGAACTTCCCAAGTCTGGGGAGAAATTCAGACTTCCAAGTTATTGAAGCTTATATGTCACCCCAAAATACCAACCTAAAATGATCTTCTCTCCAAGACACATTCTAATAAACCTGTCTAAAATCAAAGACAAAAAGAATTTTAAAAATAATAAGAGAAAAAGAATTTCTCACATATAAGGGTACGCCCTCTTAAAGCTACAAGCAGATTTCTCAGTAGAAACCTTGCAGGCCAAGAGGGAATGGGATGATATATTCAAAGTACTGGAAAAAAAGACACACACACACACACACACACACACACACACCCCTCTTGCCAACCAAGAACACTTTACCCAGCAAAGCGATCTTTCATAAAGACTTTCCCAAACAAACAAAAGCTATGGCCTGCCTTACAAAATGCTCAAAGTTCTTCAAGCTGAAATAAAAGCATAGTAATTAATAACATGAAAACATATAAAAATATCAAACACAATGTTACATTTAAGTACATAATCAAATTTAGAATGCTTTAATATAGTAATATGGTAGTGTGTTAATCACCTAACTCTAGTATGAAGGTTTAACGCACAAAAGTACTAAAAAGAACCAGAGCTATAATTGTTAGTGAATACACAATATAAAAACAAGTAAATTATGACATTAAAAAAGTAAAATATGGGAAGGGGAGTAAAAGGGTAGAATATTTGTATGTGATTACAGTTAAGTTGTTACCAGCTTAAAATAGACTGTTGTATTTATGTTTTATGTAAGCCTCAAAGGTACTGCAAAGCAAAAACAAAGTATACACATAAAAGATAAAGAGATGGGAAACAAAGCTTATCACTATGGAAAATCATCAATTCACAAAGAATGACAGCAAAAGAGGAAGAAAGGAACAAAGGAACTATAGTTAGAAAACAATTAATTTGATGGCATTATTAGTACTTACCCATCAATAATTACTTTAAATGTAAACTGATTAAATTATCCAAACAAAAACATAAAGCTGAATGGATTAAGAGAACAAGCCACAACTACATGTTACCTATGAGAGACTCACATCAGTTCTAAGAACACATGTAGGCTCAAAGTAAAGGGATAGAAAAAGACAGTCCCTGCAAATAGAAAACAAAAGAGAGCAGTGGTAGCTATAATTTTACCGGACAAAAATAGACTCTTAAGTCAAAAACTGTAACAAGAGACAAGGTCATTACATGATAAAGGGGTCAACTCATCAAGAAGATATAACATTGCAAATGTACATGCATCCAACACTGATGCAACTAAATATATTAAGCAAATATTAAAAGATCTGAACACAGAAATAGATAGCAATACAATACTAATATGGACGTCATTATCCACTTTTAACAGTGGATAGATCATACAGATAGAAAATCAATAAGGAAACATGGGACTTGAACTGTACCTTAGATCAACTGGACCTAACAGCCATACACAGAACATTCCACCCAAAAGAAGAATGCAAATTCTTCTCAAGCAAACACAGAACATCCTCCAGAATAAATCATATATTAGTTCAACAAAACAAGCTTTAACAAACATAACATTAAAATCACACCAAGCGGGGTGCCTGGGTGGCTCAGTCGGTTAAGCATCTGCCTCCAGCTCAGGTCATGATCTCAGGGGTCCTGGGATCAAGCGCCACATCAGGCTGTCTGCTCAGTGGCAAGTCTGCTTCTCCCTCTCCCATCTGTGATCTTTCTTGCTCTTGCTCTCTCTCAAATAAATAAATAAAATCTTAAAAAAAAAAAAATCACACGAAGTATCTTTCCTAACCACAAAGGTATGAATCTCAAAATCAATAACAGAAGGAAAAATGGAAAATGCAGAAATGTGTGGATGTTAACATACACCCGAATGTGCAATGAGTCAAAGAAGAAATCCAAAGAAAAATAAAAAAATATTATGGAAGAAATGAAATGGAAACACAATATACCAATACTCACAGGATACAGAAGTTCTAAATGATGAACACCTACTTTAAGAAAAAAGAAAGATCACAAACAACCTAACGTTATAGCTCAAGGAACTGGAAAAAGAACAAGCAAAGCCCAAAATAAACTGAAGAAAGAAAATAAAGACAAGGCATAAATTAACAAACAGACTAGAAAAAAACAATAGAAAATACCAATGATACCAAGAGCTAGTTTTTGGGAAAGATAAAACTGAAAAAGGAAAGAGAGAAAAGCCTTAAATACATAAAACCAAAAATGAAAGAAAGACATTACCACTGACACAACAGAAATACAAATCATCATGAGATTACTATGAACAGTTATATGCCAAAAAAGTTGGATAGCCTAACAGAAATGGATCCATTTCTAGAACATACAAACATAAAGGAACACAAAATTTGAACAGATCAATTATGAGAAAGGAGACTGAAACTGTTATCAAAAACCTTACCAAAGAAAAATCTTGGACCAGAAGACTTTACTGGTGAATTCTATCAAAGATTTAAAGAATTAACAGCAATCTTTCCCAAACTGTTCCAAAAAAGAGGAGAGAACCACATTCAAACTCATTTTACTAGACCAGCATTAACTTGAGTCAAAAGCCAGAAAAGAACACTACAAGAAAACTACAAACCAATATCCTTGATGAATATAAATGCAAAATTGCTCAACAAAATACTAGCAAATAGAATTCTACAATACATTGAGAGGATTATACACCCGGATCAAGTGGAATTTACTCCAGGGATTCAGATGGCTCCACATACACAAATCAATAAATGTGATACAGCACATTAAGAGAATAAAGGGTTAAATTCATATGATCTTCTTAATAGATGCAGAAGAAACATTTGACAAATTTCAATAATGTTTCATGATAAAAACTCTCAGAAAACTGGGAATAGAAGGAATGCACCTCAATATAATAGAAGCCATAAACGACAAACCCACAGCTAACATCATACTCACCAAAGGTCAAAAGCTTTGCCACTAAGATCAGAAAAAAGATCAGGATGCCCATTCTCTCCACTCCTTTTCAGTATAGCATTGGAAGTCCTAGCCAGAGCAGTTAGGCAAGAAAAAGAAATAAAAGGCAACTAAATTGGAAAGAAAAAAGTAAAATTGTCTGTTTGCAGAGGTTATGATCTTATATATAGAAAACCTTAGAGACTCCACCAAAAAACTGTTACGTGTATTAAATGAATTCAGTAGAGGATACAAAATCAACATACAAAAACCAGTTATTTCTATACACTACTGAGGAACCTCTAAAGAAGAAATAAAGAAAATGATCCCATTTACAAGCATCAAAAACAATATTTAGGAATAAATTTAACCAAGGAGGTAAAAGATCTATACACTGAAAATTGGAAGACATTGATGACAGAAATGGAAGACAGAAATAAACAAAGACAGTAAATGCTCATGGATTAGAAGAATATTGTCAAAATAGCCACACTACCCAAAACAATCTATGGATGCAATGCAAAACTATCAAAATTCCAATGGCATTTTTCACAAAAAGAGATTAATCCTAAAATTTTATGCAAACACAAAAGATCCCCAAGCGATCCAGATAAAATAGAATGAAGCTGGAGGCAACATAATTCCTGATTTTAAACTTTATTACAATGCTCTAGTAATCAAAACAATATGGTATTAGTTATGAAAGCAGACACTTAAACCACTGGAACAGAATAAACAGCCCTGAAATAGGCCTATGTATATACAGTCAACTAATATTTGACAAGGAAGCCAAGAATACTCAGTGAGGAAAAGATGGACTCTTCAATAAATGGTGCTGGGAAAATTGGATATTCACATGGAAAAGAATGAAATTAGACCCTTATCTTCTACCACTCACAAAAATCAGCTCTGGATTAAAGACTTAAATGTAAAATCTGAAACTGAAAAACTACTGGAAGAAACCACAGGGGAAAAGCTCTTGACATTATTCTTAGCAAAGATTTTTTTTTAGCTAGGACACCAAAAGTGCAAGCAATGAAAGCGGGACAAACAACTGGAAATGCATCAAACTAAAAAGCGTCTGCACAGCAAAACAATCATTAAAATGAAAAGGCAACCTATGGAATGAGAGAAAATACTTGCAAACCATCTGATAAGGGGTCAATCTCCAAAATACATAAGGAACCCATACAGCTCAATTGAAAAAAATATCCAATTAAAAATGGGCAAAGGGCTAAGAAAGCAGAATATGTCCCTCCCATGCCAAGCCCCTGAGACTGAGGGTTGGGCACTGCTTATAAGGACAGGGGAATGAGGTGAGCCCCAAGATAGGTATCAGCTTGAAGAATTTGGCAGGACCAGATTGGAGTGGGCTTTCTTAGATATCTATAAGTGACCAGAAATCTCCGTGATTACCCAAGTTATCATTAAAAGAGCAATTCAACATGGCCTGGTAGAAGGCTGTGATTAGAGGAAAATGAAACCATTTCATCTATGTACCCAGTCTTGTGTTCACCTCAAACAACCAGTTTATGTTATGAAAAAATCATTTTCTTGGTTTTCTTCTTGAAAAGGGGGAGGGGAGGAGAGGAGAGTAAATACCCAAACCAATAGAGGATCTAGAAATTGGCATGGTGGAAAGACACGAAAGACACCCAGGTTCTAATGACATTTCTATATGGACAATCACCTACTAAGCCTCTAGCCAGACCTCATGTCCTGAGTACCTGACTAGCATATCCAACTGTCTACTGGACAGCTCATTCCAGGGTTTTTAGAGCTCCCCACAGTCAGAATGTTCAAGATTGAAATTGTAGTCACCTACCCTCACCTCACATTCTCCTCCCATGTTCTCAGTTGATCCAAGAAACATCGTTCCTGTGCCCTTCCAGTCTTCACTAGCTCTCACCTGGCCTGCTGCTTTCGCTACACCCCTCCCTCCTCTCAGCTGCTCCTCTCAGAATCATCCCAGAATCATCCTCCATGTTCCTGTCACACTGATACTTCCAAAAGGCAAACAGGATTACATCATATCCCCATCTACAATCCTTCAAAAACTTCCTGGTGCCTTCTTCGGCATGCAAGGTCCTTGAGGATATGGGTCACACCTACCTCCCCAGCTGTATCTCCCACATATCTTTACATGTTTCCCTAGTCTCACCAAGCTGTTTGGAACCCCACAATCTCTCCTGAGTTACGTCCCCTGCATGCTGCTCTGTATCTCCCACATCCTCTCATAATATCTAGTCTGAGTTACTCCAACTCATCTTCTGAAACTGAGCAAAAGTCACACATCTCAGAAACCCAGCTGAGCAAAGGGCCATTCTCACTACATTACGGTGTTTTCTAAGAAGAAACTACTAACGGGCAGCTCCTTAGGAGACTAGACTGACCGTCTAGAGCCTCATCTTATTCAGGTTAGCATACCCTACCACTGGGCAGAGTACCTTGTACACAGCAGGTGCTCAATAAATGTTAGCTGAAAAAAATAAGGCATGAATGAACCAATGAAGATATGGATTCTGTCAAGAAGGTCTTCCAGAAAATTCTTGAAATGTAATATGAGGCAATTACACAGCAAGGTCAGCTTTGCATCCTGCCTATGACTTTACACTGGTCACATGAATTTTTTATGCTCCCCTATCTCCATCGTCATATAGAGAGATCGGTTAAATAACCTCTAAACAATTATTTTCAACTCTAAAATCCTACAGTGCTAGGATTCTGAGAATCAATAAGGAATTGAAAGGAGAGATTTTAATTGGACGTAAGAAAGAACCTCTTAAGGAAGAAAAAGAGGATTTTCTGCTCCCACAGTTTTCAAGAAAAAACCAAACCACCATCAGCTCTAAAAGGTTTAATCATGCCCCCCAAATGAGGAAACATGCAAGATGATTTTTAAATTTTATGTCCTTTCCCACTTTGTCATTTGAGGATACAGACAAAGGCAAAGGTAGAAGTTCCCCATTAGGGAAGAGCAGGGAAAATGTTATCACTGACAACTAGGCACCAGGATCCAGCTTCCTCACTTGAGCTGCTATTATGAAAGAATCAAGACAGTCATTGAAGGCAGAAAGGCATGTCAAAATGAGAGGACTCTGTGCCCTTACAACAACCTAGCAACTCAGAGTATCTGAGAATTTGTCTGGTCTTGGAAGGTCTGGAGACTATATTCTCTGCTCCTTGGGTTGTATAATAAGGCTGAGATCTTAGGGTTTTTTGCACTGACTAGAAACTAAAAAAAGTTAGCTGCTGAAGCAGGATGCTGCTTGCCTAAGCGGTCACTGGTTTGCATTTGCAATCCAGATGTACTATCAACTATCAAGTTAAAATATACTCACTAAGACTTAAAAACTGCCCGGGTCACTCTAACCAGTCATCCTCAGGAAGCAGTGTACCAAGAGCCAGTAAGCAAAATGAAAAGCACTGAAGAAAAAAGGAATTCCTTGGCCTATAACCTTGCAACCTAATCCGTGCATATTCCTGGGAATAATTCTACATTTACACCCAAAAGCTTGAGTAAAAAATAAAAATTAATGAGTTTCTAAATTTACCTAATAGGAATACAAGACGGGGAGGTGCCCTGTATCTATGTCATATAGTGTGAAATTGTCTCCAAGCTATCAATCTCACTCAACTGATTAAGTGTGAAATAGTTTTCCTGAACCAAATTTAAAGAGAACTGTTATGGAGGATGAGGAAACATCATGAGGTTAGCCTACAAGATCTTAATTTTTCCATCTCATTGTCTCAGTCTTTTCTCCTAAATTGCTAAACTAGACCTAGTTTGGTACCAAATGGTACCAAAACCAAACGATAGATTTACTCAGAAGGTTCACGATGAACTTTTGCCTCCTGTTTCACAGAAAGGACAACCAACTTATATTTTGTTTGCTATCAAGTGAATTGTGTCCCCCCAAAGTCTTATATTGAAACCTTAACCACTAATGTGATGGTATCTGAAGATGAGGACTTTAGGAGATGATAAGGTTTAGAGGAAGTCGTAAGGGTTGGGCACCCACGATTGGATTAGTGCCCTAATAAAAAGAGACATCAGAGAGCTGGCTTCGTCTCTTTCCTCCCTGCCTGCATGCACATCCCCAAGGAAAGGCCACATGAAGACACAGTGAGAAAGCAGCCATCTGCAATCCAAGGACAGAGATTTCACCAGACATCTAACCTTGCTAGCACCTTGATCTTGGACTTCCAGTCTCCTGAAATGTTGAGAAATCAATTCCTGTCATTTAAGGAACCTCATCTATGGTATTTTGTTATGGCAGCCCAGCCTAAGACACAGATTATGCTTAACAGATTGTAATGGTTAATGTCTTGTATCAACGTGGCTGAGCTATTATTTTTAATGATGTTTGATCAAACACTAGCCTAGATGTTTCTATGAAGGTATTTATGGATGTGATTAATCTTTACAATCAATGAACTTTATGTAAAGCAGATTACCCTCCACAATGTGGATCCAATCAGTTGAGGGCCCTAAGAACAGAGACTGTGGTTTCCCAATAAAGCAGGAATTATGCCTCAAGACTACAACGTAAACTTTGCCTGAGTTTCTAGCCTGCTAGCCTGCCCACATTTCAGACTCGAACTCACAACATTACCCAAATTTCCAGCCTGCTGATCAGCCCTATAAGCTTCAGACTTGCCACCCTTCCCCAAATGTTCCTTAAAATACCCATATTTTTCTGTGTTTGTGCATAGATAGAACACACACATACACATATACACATACATACACATACACACACATATGCTCTTTGTAGAACCCTGCCTAATATACAATTTAAGAAAAATGACAGAATGCAAACATGGAATCAATAATCAATGATGGGGTAGAGTGGGGGTAGGGAACAAGGAGAAAGAAAACAACACGTAGATCTTTCCGGAGTTATCCACAAGGGTTGGGGTAATTTACAGAGCTTACTGGAGTACAGAATAGTATTTTAGACTTATCAACTGATTTGATTGGTAAGTCTAAGCGAAGATAGTTAAATTAAAACTTAGTATTACCCACTCTGATCATGTTTACTTTAATGTTGTGTTTTACTTAGAGATAATAATGGCCTGGTTTTCTCACTTGCATAGTTTTCAATTCATTCAGCTTTTTGCCATCAGACACGCCATATGCCTGACAAAGGATCTCCCCCCTCCATAAACAAACACCAGATACTCTGTCAACTCCACTTTTTTTTTTCCTGGAGTCCTTCTACACCATTACCTCCCAGTCACCCCACTCCTACAGCCAGCTCAATGACACAGCTGTCATCCTGGGACTGCCCTTCTCCTTTCTCCAGCATGGCGTTGTCTTTTTCTGGAAGTCACGTCCTCTTCTTCCTTGATTTATCCATTCATTTTGTTGGGGTTTTTTTTCCTTAATACTTTATTTGAGAGACAGAGAGTGAGAGTGAGAGAGAGAGAGAGAGAGAGCACGAGCAGGGGGAGAGGGAGAAGCAGACTCCCTGCTGAGCAGGGAGCCCGACGCGAGGCTGGATCCCAGGAACCTGAGTCGAAGGGCAAATGCTTAACTGACTGAGCCACTCAGGCACCCATTATTCATTCACTTTGTTGAACATCCTCTAGTAACTTTCCAAGAAAGAGGAGATGAAAGGTATATTTTTAAATACATTTCTGAAAATATTTTACTTCCTACTTGATCATTTGCTTGAGAATAAAATATCAAGTCGAAGATAATGCCCCCTCTATTTTTTTATTTTATTTTTTTTAGATTTTATTTATTTATTTTGAGAGAGAGAATGAGAGAGAGTACATGAGAGGGGGGAGGGTCAGAGGGAGAAGCAGACTCCCTGCTGAGCAGGGAGCCTATGCGGGACTCGATCCTGGAACTCCGGGATCATGACCTGAGCCGAAGGCAGTCGCTTAATCAACTGAGCCACCCAGGCGCCCTCCCCACTCTATTTCAAAGGCACTGTTCCTTTGTGTTCTAGAATCCAACATCATTCCTGAAAAGTCTGACTCCAATTCCTTTCTGTTTCTTTCTTTTCCCCTCCTGGTCATGGAATTCCATGATGGTTTTCTTTGGTCTAGGTTTTACCCCCATAGACTAGGGTGCCCTTTACAAGTACACATCTTCCTGCATTTTGATGTGTTCAAAAAACACAGGTCTTCAGATTTTTTAAAAAATGCTTCTTTGTTGATTTCCTGCCCTCTTTTTTGTGGTCTCTTTCTAGAGTATTGGATTTGACGCTCACAAACAGAGCTCCTGTTTTTCTATCTTTCATCTCCTTTTTCCATGTTTTTCTTTTTATTTACTTTCTAGGAGAGTTATCTTCCAAATCTTCCTTTGAATTTATTTTGGCTAAGTATATTTTTATTTTATTTTTTTTAAATCTGGATCTGATTTTATTTTTTTTAAAGTCAGGTTTACTGGGGTACAATTTACATAGAGTAAAAATTCACTCTTTTTTCTCCCTCCCTAATGGTCATCACCCAGTTACTCCATAGCCCTACCCCCACCCCTCCAGCAACCCTCAGTTTGTTTCCTATGATTAAGAGTCTCTTATGATTTGTCTGCCTCTCTGATTTCATCTTGTTTTATTTTTTACTCTCTTCCCTTACGATCCTGTTTTGTTTCTTAAATTCCATAAATGAGTGAGATCATATGATAATTGTCTTTCTCTGATTGACTTATTTTGCTTAGCATAATACCCTCTAGTTCCATCCATGTCATTGCAAATGGTAAGATTTCATTCTTTCTGATGGCTGAGTACTATTCCATTGTACATATACACATCTTCTTCATCCATTCATCTATTGATGGACATCTTGGCTCTTAGTATATTTTTATTTATAGTACTTCCTGTCTATTCCTTAATTATTCCTTTCTCATAGCATTCTTTTAATTCATAAATGCAATACCACCCCAAATCTCTTTAGGAATATCAAATATGGTTATTTTGACATTTTTCTTATCTCAATTTTCTATATTTCCTTTTTTTTTTAAAATCTGTTCCTATCAGTGTTTCTCCCACGTTGAAAGCTTTCCTCTAATGCTCTGTAATCTTCACCTGCCTATTCACATTTACAAGTTGAGGCACTAAAAATCTGTGGATGGCTGAAATGTATGGGCTAGGTACCTTGCCTTGGAGGCTTCAATGAAAAGCAAGCAGCCAGAGAGAAGTTTTTTGTTTGTTTGTTTGAGAGGCTCTCAAATATAAGGATCTGGCAATCTTTTCATCTAGGAGTCATTCTGTTTCACAAGACACTAATTTTCTACTCTCCTGCCTCAGGAGCACCTACCCTATAGATTTACTGAGTCTCCTGGTTGTAGTCCCGTGACTTATCTTTGCCCTCTGCTTTGTATGCGATATCCCTCCGTGTGGAGCTTCCCAGGTAAGTGCTAGGAGAAAGGGATGGGAGGCTGGTGAGGAGATGATCATGTGATTGTGTTAGGTGGAGAGGCAGACAAGGAGTCTAAACCCCCTGTTCCTTAAGAACCTCCTGAATAAATGTATCTTGGCAGCTTTCAAACCTAGCTCACCGCCACCTTCTGTGATACCCGCTACTTCTAAAGCCATTAGAAGCTGTGTAAGGTGAATCTACTTGCTTTTGGTCAGTATACCCCTCTGCCAGATGGTGGGTGGTAGCTTCCTTTGTTTTGCTACGTTTGTTTTGCTAAACTTTATTGAAGTCTATTACCCACTGGTGCCCATTTTCTTCAGCCTTGGAGATCAATACCACTTAATGAGTTTACTATTGTTTGGTAGTATTTTGGGGGGAGAGGGAGAGGAGAAAGGAAGCAAGTGGCCAATTTGTCGTATTAAACTATGTCCAAAGCCCCAGATTATCTTAGTCTCACAACACAGCGGGCTAACTTATTTGGAAATGACCACCACCAACTGGCCCTACCCCCACGCCTCGTAGCTTCCCACCAGGGTTCTTGCTCTAGGCAGAAACTGGAAGAAGCCTGGAGGGAAGCTTACAAATCCAAATGGTCCAAAACTCGAACCTCTACCCTTCACCTCATCAATGCCGTCATTTGCCAGACAGCAAGGACTGGGCCAGGTAAGGCCTGCCACTGACCGAAGAGCCCAGATCTGATCTATTTCTGCCCCCTGAGCATACGGTCTTTCTGCTGTATCTGAAGCAGCCCAGCCCTGACCTGATCTGATGCTTCCCTCCTTCACAGGGGAAATGCCTGCTCTTGTCTCTGTGCCTAACCTCCCATCAGGCACACAGAGCTCCAGCAACAAAGACCTCTTAATTAGTATAAAGTTTGGGGATAGAATGATGGATTGGGAGCAGCCTGAAAGAGAGAGGAAAGAAACTAAAGGACTTAATACCCCTGGCCTGTTTCTTTATAAGGCAACCTTTAGCATCTCTGCCCTGAAACTCACCCACATATCTGATACCTGCTGTGTAATGTTTGTGGATCAAAAGCAAAAGGTGGCATAAAACAGGGCAGGGAGCAGCTCTGGCTCATATACAGGGCAGCCCACTCTCCAGTGAATGCTCCTGCCTTCTTGGTATCTGAGCCCTGCCAGCCTAGCCAGTGATACCTGTCTGCTCCTCTCCACTACAGCTGAGTTGTCTGAATGCGATCCTGTGCTTTGCCTAACCACACACAGGATCTCCCAACTCTCCCACTGTGCTCCGTCCAATAGTAATTCATTACTCCAATTATTCTTATCCCTACTGAGGACCAGTTCTTGGCCAAAATCTGTAGCTCCTCAGAATTGACCTATATCTGACCCAAATATGACTCTAGCCTCATAACTCCAGGTTAGGAAATCCTACAGGAGAGGTGATGTTATACTAATTAGTATGGGTAGGATCTGTACTAGTAACAGATCACACACTGGAGCTGCGGACAGACTTGGGTTCAATGCCAGCTCAGGTACTCATTAGCTGTGGGATCCTGGGCAAGTCACTGCATCTCCTTGAGCCTATTTCCTCATCTGGAGAATGGAGAGAATAATAAATTCTAATTCAAAAAGTTGTGAGGATTCAAGGAAATAATATAGCAACTATCAATTAACAGAGGACATGAAACAGAACAAGCACGTGATACATATTAATCCGCCCCATCAAAGCTGACCTGAAATAGTAGCCAATTTAGTGGTTTTCCCATTGTGGACTGCATAGACTATCTGGGAAACATCACACAGACCCTGCTTGCCTTGAGTTCCTAAGTTAATCACCTTTATCTCTAGTGCTGATTTCTGGATGCTTCTAAATCCTTTGACCTTCACATACACAAACAGCCAATCTTTCGGACCCACTACAATATAAAATGCACATTAAAATAGCACAAACATAAAAATGGGAGGTCATTAGTTAATTTGAACTTGTAAAAATCACACAAAAATAACTCCTCTAGGTTTAACAGTTCTTGATTTAAATGGAAAATTAACTATTCAGGGGCACACAGTAATTGACATAATACTACAGGTATCCACAAAGTATCTATTACTTTTCATCCCAGGTGTTTAAATGGAATGTAGGATACTATTCCATTCAAAGCTTTTCTCATTCTTTGGTATTTTATGATCACATTTTCTTTGGAAATCTGAATAGTAGCAACATTCTACCCAATTACCCAGGACTTTTTAAAAATCAGCCTTCAAAGATACCTTATGAATTAATAGGAGAGTGAACTTTTTTTTAGGTATTGTTATTTGATATTAAATTACAAAATTATATGAATGATACTTAAGAAAACGATCCTAATTCTAATTCTCCCACAATTCCTCAAGTTGTCAATTTCCAATCAGTAGGATAAATCATCAAAACTTCCTGGATCCTACCTACACTAATTAGTATAACAGAAAGGTGCAAATCAGTCAATCTGGATTGACATAAATACATGTATACATCCACCGGCCAAGATCTTCATAATTCCTGCAGTGGAATGAAAACAGCTGGGGCATACATGACAGGCTATTTCTGCACAAAATGAAACTGCCACTCACTTAGCCTGACAATGCCATTACTATGAGGAAGCATTTAGCAGACAAGACTCCTAACAGCATTCCAACTGACAGATATGCATACCCCATGTTAAGTATAAAATAAAAATCACCAGCAAAGCTAATATAATAGTGCTGTTTATGGTAATGGATCATCGGAGATAATCCAAGGGAATGAATGGGTGTTAACTTCCATCTTGTGCCCCGAGTCAGCCTAACGTTTGCATATCCTCACTTAAAAAAAAAAGTAACAGCTTTCTATCCTGGTTGCTTTTTTAGCAAGGAGGAGGGTAGTGCTAATGGGGAGGAGGGGGACAGCCTCAATTAAACACAAGGGGACTTTCAATCACATGCTTAAATTATGAGAACTGAATGTGACCCTGGGGATAGGAGCTGGTGAGAGGAAATGCCACACTCTTTCTCTGGAGAGCACTCTTGGTGATGGATTTGATGGATCATCAATACGTATTAGCTAAGGCAGATTTACTGTGACCATAAGGAAGCTTAAGCTTTAGGATTCTCACTTGCATGGGCCTCTTCCAACAACTTGGGAGGAGCCCTAGCAGTGTGATGGTTCAGTCTTACGACTCTAAAATCTGCACGAATGAGATATATTACCACTACCATTAAGATTGTTTCCCTCTATTCCTCTCTCCTCCAAGTATTCCTTCTCTATACACCCTGCCAGACACATGTACCTACCCCCTGCCAGGTGGTGTGGTGACATCTATAGGCATTTGGGACCCCGATAAAGAGCATTTGAGTTGCGAGTACATTAGGTTGGGATTTAGTAGGATACACTTAGGAGTTTCTACGTGACGTAAGTTATTGCTAGGTGTCCTGGTGGAGAAATGGCTTCCAGGAATGCTCCTGTCCTGATTCCCCTCTGCGTCATGATCCAAAGACACAGGACCAGGGATGGCAAAATAAACTGCCCAGGACCAAAAAGGAAATAGAGTGGGGAAGGAGAAAACAAGGATTGAAATAAATGTTCAGAGCCAGAAATCAGTTTATGGAAAAGTCTTCCAAATCTTCCAGAAAGGTATTTACAGTGAAAGAAACTTGATTGAGTTTCCCAATTTGACAGCAGTGCTGAAAAAATGTATATGACATTATTATTAAACCATAAAATTTTCCTAAACCAACAATAAAAAGCAAAGTCCAATCAACCTTGAGAGAGGGAAAACAATTCTCTTTCTAATCTCTTCACAGAAAATATTACAAAAATCAGGATGTGTGGATAGCTCAGTTGGTTAAGCAACTGAGTTCTTGATTCTGGCTCAGTTCATGATCTCAGGGTCATGAGATCAAGCCCCGTGTCAGGCTCCACACTAGGCGTCGAGCCTGCTTGAGATTCTCTCTCTCTCCATCTCCCTCTACCCACCCCTACTTGCATTCTTTCTTATAAAAAAAAAAAAAAAAAGAGAGAGAGAGAAAAGAAAAGAAAAAGAAAATATTACAAAAATCACTGTTGTATGAAGTGATCAAAGACCATGCAGCCAAAAGTGTTTTTTCAAACAACAGACAGTGGAGGCATTTAATTAAAATATTACATACTTGGCGGGATATTATATGATAATGGAATTTCTCACTTTTTTAAAATATGTAATTTGCTGTGATTTCTTTTCTCATTCTAAAAATTCCACTGTACTATTCTTTTGTTTTCCTTTAAGACGTCCTCCAAAATTTTATGTTTTAGCCCTCACAAAACCTAGGTCTGCCTCTGCATATTAGATCCTTGTCTTCAACATTCCATAGGGTAAATGAATAGTATTCCTGATGTATACGTGGAAGCCTCAGCAACTTAGAAACTTGACTTAGTATTAACCTAAAGAGCTCATATAAATCTTCTAAAAATATACAATGCAATAACCTAAAATGTTTTAAAAGCAAAATTTAGATTTTCTCTATTTTGTATATCAAGCTTCAAGGGCATCATTTAATCATCACACAGAAGATGTCAGAGAAAGTCTAGGAGATTTATCCTTGAAATTAATTTTAAGAAAAATGATTGGCATAGGCTTCTAAAGGCTAGCCAACGTCACACAGACATCACTAGCTGTTACACCATTGCCCGTTTAGCCTTTTTCTCTAAATTATGTTCAAGGAGAAATTCCAGATGTTCCTAAATTCTGGCAGTTAGATATTGACCAAAAGGTTTACATCATAAGTGTAATCTGGGATGGGGGATTCAAAATAGTCCTGAAAAAAAAAAAATAGTCCTGAATTATACTAAATCTAGCTCTCTAGTGTTTCTAGTGAAAAATGGGCCTATATGGTTGCCTCCTGAGTTTAACTTAGCCAGTTTTATGCTTTATGAGGGTTGTGAGCACTCAATAAACTTGCTCAAAAGCCCCCTGGGCTCACCCTGGATGCCAGCAGGCCAGAGCCACGTCCCATCTGGTTTCAGTCAGAATGAACACAAGGAGCTATGCACTGTGATGAACACACCAATTATCTTTTTGAAGAAGAATCCAGAACGTGCATAGATAAAAACAGATTAAAATTACTCAAGTATGGACCATATATGTAAAAACGCACTTGAAACACTACCATTCCCAACGGGTTTCATCCATCTTTTCACAGATTTGAGTTTTTGTGTCTTAAAAAAGAAAAAAAAAAAAAAAGGCATCAGAAATAGCAATACTGGTTGTTAACGAGCTCTGCCCAGGGAGCTGGCTTGAATCCTGTTCTGTAGCCTTGGCCAGGGATGGTGAGAACTGGCAGGAAAGCAGGGTCCAGGGGGTGGAGAAGTTGATCTCTATTTTTAGGGCCAGTGAAAATTGTTCCATTTTAGAACAGCTTCTACTCCTCAGTTGGAAATACCACAAACCAAGCCCATGAACATATTTCATGGTCCGTAATTACATACTACACTAGCTCTACATGGCATGTTCAACAACAACAACAACAACAACAACAAGGCTGTCTTCATGTGTGCAAGCACATGAAGATTCACAAATTTAAAAAGTCTCCAAAGATCTTGTTCTCAGGCGGGAATGGGTCTTACAGCTGCTCACTTTTTCTGCATACCCAAACATGTTCCACCGCCTGCCCCCACCCCTGACATTAATGGCCTGCCATCTTGTTCTTCATACAACAGCAGCAGAGAAGCCTTCATTAACTGCTAATATATTTTAAACGTCCTCATTTGTACAAATTGCTAATAATCCTTAATGAAGAGGATATCACTGAGGGTCAGGGCCATAAGTGGGTGAGGACAGCAGGGACGGAGGAGCTTGAGCAACAACGGGAATCAGGAAGCTGTTAACCCATGTAAGGCTCTGAAAATCCAAAGCCATGAATGCTAACTTGCACATTTCAAGGCTTGCCCCAACTCTTTTCATAGAAATCAGGGTTAATCTTTGCTAGTAGCCGTGTTGTGAAAACTCTTCTCCACAGAAGAGATTACTCCAATAAGTGGGTTCTAGCAAAGGCAACTCTGACACTGGCAGCAAAAAAGCATCAGAAGGAAGAACGGTTTTTCTTTCTATAGCTTCTCCTTCCCCCGTCAGTGCCTCCTTTTCTCCCTTTCCTGCTCCCTACTCCTTGGGGCTGCCGGTGGCATCCACGGGCAATGGCTGCCTGCACCTCCCCCCAACCACCCCCTCCACACACACACAATGGCACTCCGGTCACGTCACATAGTGGTATGTGCTCCAGAAAAAAATAAAGGAGGGGCGGAGGTAACTTGAGGATGAGGAGGCTGTTACTGTGTCATCTTATACAGGCAGGTCCCAGAAGGCCTCCTTAAAGAGGTGACATTTTACCAGAGATCTGAATTTCTAAGGGCCTCACCATGCAAAGTAACTGTAGGTAGAAGACGGAGGGAACAGCACACGCAAGAGCCCTGAGGCAAAGCATACAGGTTGTGACTGAAGAGCAGGAGTGCAAGGACAGCATGGGGAGGACAGGGGGGGAGCCTGCTGGGAGGGGAGGAGAGGTCAGGGAGAAACAGGGACCAGCTCACAGAAGGCCTGCCTCTGCAGTCCTGTCAGGACTTCTGCGCTCAGACTAAGTGGGAAGCAGTCTGGAAGGTTGTGCAAAGAAGAGTGACATAAGGACAGGATGGCACTGGGTGCCGTATGAAGGGCAGCTGGGAGCAAGGGTCCCAGGAGGGACCCCAGTGAGGAAGCGATGTAATGATCCCAGAGGCAGATGATGGCATCTGAGACCCCAGTGCTGGTGGGGGGATGGGGAGGGAAGTGGGGGGATTCTGGAGAGGTTTTGAAAGCAGAGCCCATAGGGCTTGCTGGTATTTTGGATATGAAATTTCAGAGGTCGATAGGATGGGAGTCATGGGTGACCGAGATTCCTGGTCTGGGAAATGAAAAACAGGACATTACTATGCAGGAAGACTGATCAGGCAGAGAAAGAAGCGGGTTTTGTGTGGATGAGGGCATTAGAAGTCTGGTTTGGGCCATGTCAAATTTGAAAACCTACTGGATAGTCAGGAAGAACTATCAAGGAAGCAGATATAAAAGTCTGGAGTTCTGGAGGGAGGTCAAGGCTATAGATAAAATTTGAAAGTCAAGAGCACAGACCTGCTTTAAAGGACTGTATACACACGTGAGACCAGACGGAATCATCCAGGGAACGAGAGGACTCAGAAAAGGGAAGAGCATCAAGGATTCAAACTCTGGGCAGTCCAATGTTTTAATCTGTAAGTTGGAGGAGATAAAAATAAATTGGGAAAAAGGGCTGAGAAGGAGTCCCTCATAAATTATTCTGTTTGCCCCACTGTAAAAGGAGAATGAATCAGTTCATGGGTTTTCAAGAGCCAAACTCTCTACTGGAGGAAGGAGGCTGCTAAAGTGTCTATACCGTCCCACTCATCACTTTCCAACACAAATTGCTCCCATACACATAGGCATACTCTCTCGCTCTCAAGAACACACTTTCACACACACCCTCACATCCAGGTTGTTTCTCTATAGGACAAGCCCAAAATACAGCTAAAGTGCAAACTTAGGAGAATATGCTGGGGACTATCCCGGCTAGGGCTCCACGGAGGCAGGAGGATCTGAGAGCCTCTCTCCACAAACCCAAGGAGGCAGGCAGAGTACGGACAGGGGATCAGGGAACTCACTGTCGACTTCAAGATCCTGTTCTGATTCAATCACACAGAATGCTTCCCCAGAGGGAACAAAACTCAAAAAGAAAATTATCCTACCTATCTCCAAACATTCTTGCAAGTTTAAAAGAATTTGTATCTTAATCGAGTTTTCATACTTACAGAGCCCAACACGATCTACAGGCTCTCTTTAGGTGTATATGGAGTGCAAAACAGAGGTCCAGTATATCAACGCCCCTCATGCATCAGGACTTTAGCAATCCCTGAGGGCAACGGGCTGCCTGGAGGAAGTCCGTTTACCTCTGGGTGATACTGCATTTCTGTACAAGATGTCACAGTGCCCAGGAAAGGTCAAGTTTCACACACTCCAATTAAGTACTTTCACTTGCTTTTTGCTGCTTGCAGTATTCCTAGTGCTATTCTGAACTAAGTATTCATTTGGTCCCTGCTGGTCTCTTTGTTAATCAACGCTTTAAGTGGTCTTGAAAAAGAAAAAAAAAATGTTCTGAGGCGCCTCTTATTTTCCAAGCAATGTAATTGAGGCTGTAGTTATACTTTGCCAAAGTAATGAAATGATCCAGTGGGGGAAGAAATGGGTAAACCAAATGCCCTGTTTAGAGGCACACGGCTGAGCATTTACATTTTCTATTTGTGAGCTACCGTGCTGGCATCAATCAGATGGACATTCTCTGTGCTAAGGACCTTGCCTGTGAGGACTCCATTGGAAAGCATAAAACTGAGAAGAGACAGTGATGCGCCGCGATGCCCCGCCTTAACCTTACTTTGAAGGTAAGGTCTGACCCTGCTGTGGTCTCTCACAAATACAACTGCTGCTGGTTACCAGATACCACAGAGAATTTAATGAACCCTTAGCAATGTGTGGATTGTTTATTGATGGCCACCATTGGGGATGAGCATCTCCCAGTGAGGTGAAGACAACTCTTGATTACCTGGGGACAACTGAGTTACACCAGCTTATTCAGCAGTACCTAATGGCCCAGTCCTGGCCTTCTCATGTAGGAAAAAAACCTTACAAGATGAGGCAAGTTGAGTAAAAGCCAATTTCATATTAGACTGAAAGAGACATTTCCAGCAATTAGTTACAGGAAAGAGTGAAACAAATCTTCATGAACAAATATTATTCTGTTTGAAATAAATCCCCCAAATATCTGATGCACTCCATCTCATACCAAATTTTGTTTAAAAATCCAAAATCAGTATTAGGTTAATTCTGAATAACCCACCCTTCAGTTATCCAAACCCCAATCAAGACAAAAAGAATCCGTTTACCATACAGGAAGGGTCATGCACAGCTATAGGACATTAGCCCACACCTCCACGGACCCTCTCCAGTTTCCTCTACAATCCCATTCCCCTTCTAGGCATGTGAAACTGCATCATCACAGAGAAACTGGGCTCACGCACAGCTGTCTCCTCTTAGCTTCAAGGTACTCTAAAACTCTCCGACACATCATGTGGCCGAGGTTCACGAAATCCATGCTGAGCGAGAGTATGGGTAGTTGATTTCATTAGCTCTTTCCTCGTTGCCAAAGGAGCTAGGACAGTGGATGCTGGAAAGGGGTAAGTGTGAAGGGCCAGCCCACAGCTAGGGTGGGCCTCAGGGCCACAGAGTGCGACTATCTGGGAGTAAAAGGGTATATGAAGAGTTCTACAAAAATTCATTTTACCCACAACACAATTTGAATCAAGTCACTAGCATTGTTTCTACTTTTCAAATGGCAAATTTATAGCAAGCTTATTCTCATTTCACCAGACGGTAAGTAAGTCCTTGAGAACAGGGGCTGTGCCATGCATATGCCATATACCATACCTTGCATATGTTTGATGCTCACTCATTAAATGTTGGGTAAATTGAAGTAAAATGAAGCATAGATTTTGTGAATACAACGCAAATGATCCCACTGGGGTACTACGATGCATGCAGAATTTCAGATGGCTTAAATGAGATAAATCATAGCATATGAATTTGGTTAACTGACATATGAATGTTCAAAATGGCAGCAGGACTGTGCCAGAATCACTTTGGATGCAGTAGGATATACACACAACATTTATGAAGGAAAGAGGATGAGAACACCGAGCTTACAAACTACCTATCTTGCTGCTCTATTTCTCTCTGCAAAGCTGAGGGTTTCAGTTCTAGCCTAAGAATAGCACCATATGTTTGTACAGCCCTATGGTTTTCAAAGTGCTATCACAGGTTTCTCCACAATCTCCCTGATGAAGGAGGTTTCATTTAAGAGATAAGAAAGCTATATTTCACAAATTTCCCCAACATCACCCGGAACAAGACTGATCTGGGATGGAAATCCAGAGTCCTGATGACTATTTAGGGATGTGGCAACTTCATCACTAAATCAGATGTTCTTTTTCTTTTTCTTTTTTTTTTTTTTTAAAGATTTATTTATTTTAGAGGGAGAAAGAGTGTGGGGGAGAGGGACAGAGGAAGGGAGAGAATCTCAAGCAGATTCCCTGCTGAGCACAGAGCCTGACGTGGGGCTCGATCTCACAACCCTGGATTCAAGACCTCAGCTGAAATCAAGAGTCCGATGCTTAACCGACTGAGCCCCCCAGGTGCCCTCAGATTTTCTTCTGGGAAAGATAGAAACAAAACTAGATATGTACAAGATAGTTTTGTAACGCTAAGGTGCATTTAAAAAATTGTTTGTTTTTGTGAAAGCCAGATCTATGAGAAACAGAATCTAATAAAGATTAGAAACCCTGGGACAGGATACAAAGACTATTCAGGCTAAACGAAATATTTGGCCAACAAACTGAATCACTGGAAAGGTTTTAAAAATGACTCCCACGGGACGCCTGGGTGGCTCAGTCAGTTGGGCGTCTGCCTTCAGCTCAGGTCATGATCCCAGGGTCCTGGGATCGAGTCCCACATCGGGCTCCTTGCTCGGCGGGGCGCCTGCTTCTCCCTCTGCCTGCCTCTGTCTCTCTCTCTGATAAATAAATAAAATCTTAAAAAAAAAAAAAAATGACTCTCACGTATGTGTCCAAACAACCTTGTTCTGATACTAAAGTAATAACCTGGACAGGTACGGTACATATACTCCCAAAGCCAATGGAGTTTATGCCAACTCCAGACAACCTCACCCCCAAAAGATGCTTCCTGGCAGCAGCACCGAGTGAAGCAACCCCTCGGGTCATGAAGGCACCACGATCGCGCACACAGCCTGTCCTGCTCAACAGGCAAGACTGCAGAGCCAAGCACGCGGCTACTCCGGCCGGCAGATAAACTCCCATGACATTAGAGCAGCTCAAGAAAAACTGGACAAATTTATCATGTTCATGGAAGCTCCGGTTTGAATAAATTAGTTCCACTAAAGTATTTCAAGCATGACTTCTCACATTATGGGCAGTGGCAAACATCATCTTAAGAGTACACTGGCCAAAAGAAAGATCCCTGCGATTCCTTATCAGAATCCACCATTATTTTTTTAACCACTGCCCCCACTCCGATCTAATCCCTAGGAAAGCCAAACTCAAAATAACCCCTTCTCCAGCAGGAGGCCAAATGGTGTTTTGGGGAGAGCATGCACTACTGGTCACCTTCTTTTGTCTGTTGCCCTATTTGTTCTTGGTTTTTTGGTTTTGGGGGAGGAGGGGGGAGGAGTTTTGGGGTTGGTTTTTTTTGTTGTTTTGTTTTTCGGTTCCATACTATCTTTCTAGACTTCAAGATGCATACTGACTTTCCCCTTGGTATTTCACTGCTTCCCATCAGTCATCCTGTTCTCTGGCTCTCTGGTTCCCTTCATATCCTACTTCTCTTATCTTAAATGCTAGCATTTAAGCAGGTTTGACCAAGGGAGTATTGAGGTCTCAGCAACATAGATTCTTAAGGAAGTGGGTCCAGATGGCTTTGGTGAAGACGAACCAGTTATCACACTGGCCCCAACGGGGAAGCAGGACAGAAGGCAGCAGCGGTGAGAGTGTTAAGCACATGCCCTTCGTCTTCCTGCCCCCACTCATCCCTGCATTTCTTACCTCCTGGCTTTTGGTAAGATTCTAATGGATAAATCCAGACATTCTCTCATTCTCCATTTTCCTCGGTACCCTCCTTCTGCAAACTCTTCCATTGGCTTCTCTATCACTCCACTGGCTTCATTCTTCTCCCTCCCTGGCTGCTCCTCCTTGATCTCCTCCCATAGCCATACCTCCTCCGTCACCTCCTCACCGCAGGGGTGCTGCCAGACCCTGGTCCCCACTTGCTTCTACATCCTCACACTCCATCCTCAGAAACTGACTCACCCCTTCTGTGCCATGTCCATGGCTCCACGGCAGCATCTCAAAGGAGAACATCTGATCATTCTAATGTGTCTATGATTTAAGAATTATAAACCCAAACTTTTTACCTTAGCTGGTCCCAAATAAAAGACAGTCTTTCCTCCTGATTTACCTATTTCTGTTGATGGAAAGGATTTCAACAACTCACCACCATCTTCACTCCCTTTTCCTTCCCCTCCATCAGTAGCTAATACGCAAAAGTTTTACATCCACATCTTTTTTATCTCCTCCTTCGTGGCAGGTTCAGAGTACAGCTCTCCTTGTTTCTGTCTTTACAATTTCTCATTTAGATCCTCAAAATAGCTCCCTACCTCAACTCCCTGCCTCCAGCACCTCTCCTAACCCGTCTTACACATGCCTGAACACACACCTGATTCCACTTCTTAAACATACCTCAGCTCCTCCACTCAAATGTACCAATTCCTCACACAGGCATCTAAGAGCTGCCAACTTTGGCCCAAGCCTTCCTTCCTCCCATGTATTTGTCATGTGTCACTTCTACTCCTGTACCTTTGCTTCTGTCAGACTAAGGACTATAGACGTCTCGCCTGTGTGTGCCTCCTTTTTGCTCCCACTGCTTTCTGCCCTCACCTCCACCTCCCCATCTCCCTTTCTCACTACCTGCCCCCCCCCCCGTAATATAGGTTCAGCTCATAGGAGGGCTCACTTTATTATTTTTTAAAGATTTTATTTATTTATTTAACAGAGAGAGAGACAGTAAGAGAGGGAACACAAGCAGGGGGAGTGAGAGAGGGAGAAGCAGGCTCCCTGCCAAGAAGGGAGCCCCATGTGGGACTCGATCCCAGGACCCTGGGATCATGACCTGAGCCGAAGGCAGACGCTTAATGACTGAGCCACCCAGGTGCCCCGGAGGGCTCACTTTAAATACTACCTCCTTCATAAAAAAACTTTCCTGGTCCCCCAGTTCAAGACATCACCTTCCTTTTTTATTTTTTTAAGATATTATTTATTTATTTATTTATTTATTTATTTATTTGACAGAGAGAGAGAGAGCACAAGCAGGGCGAGCAGCAGACAGAGGGACAGGGAGAAGCAGGCTCATCAAGCAGGGAGGCCGATGCAGGGCTCGATGCCAGGACCCTGGAACTGTGACCTGAGCTGAAGGCAGACATTTAACGACTGAGCCACCCAGGCACCCCATCACCTTCTTCTTTTGCACTCCTATGGTACTTTGGGTCTCATCTGTGTCATCCATTACGTTCTAGGTTGCGTTATTTTATGCCTTGCCACCATCTCCCAGATACACATACATATATGATCATCTACTACAAGCTCTCTTAAGTCCAAGAGTGGATCTTAAGTTTCTGCTTCCAGAAGGTACATACCATAACACCTCACACATGGAAGGTATTCGTTAAACATGTTGCCAACTGAAGAAAGTGAAGAAAAGCAAACAGAGGTCTATCACTGGTTAACTTCTAAGGTCACGGGTCATTGGAGTTACTCTACATTCATGGTCTAGGAAGGGTGCTCCTATGTGGACTTCAGATGAATGTTCCCCCTATGAGCTCGCTCCTTTTCTCTCTCAAATATTTTTTTGACAAGTTGAATCTGGCTGAGATTACTACTACCACTTTTTTTTTTTTAAGCACAAAGTGAAAAATAAATGGCATTCATCTAGCAACAACTCACGACTGTGTTCTGATTTTTTAAAAAGTCTTTTCAGGTGAGTCTGCAGGGCTGTTTACTCTCTTTATAACTTCTGGAGTCACTGGGAGCTTACTAAATTCATGTGGCAGTCATTCACACAGCGCAGGCATTAGGCCAGGAGGTCTATATTTATCTAGCTGGACAAGGGAGTCAAATCCAGCCAAACAATAACTCAGTCACCTGTGTGGCTCTTACATTGGGATAAAAATGGCCTGCCCTCCTTTGAATTTTTAGAGCGAACACTGAAGACCTAATCCTCCAAAAAAAAAAAAAAAAATGACTTAATACTGCAAATGAAATTCTTAGGAGCATAATTCATTCCCTCCCTATGCATGAGTTATTTTAGTCAACCACTTTATAATTACATTTTCTTTAGGCAATTCACAGCTAGGTTGACTGACAGGTTTTAAAGTAATAACACTGATCAATAGGCCACCAAGAACACAGTGTGCCCACTTAATAGTAACAATAAGCAGGTCCCTGACATCTGAAAGATTCCAATTAATTCTCATACACAGCCCTACAAGGTACCTTGACTCCACTTAAGATGATCTGTAGTAAATTCCACCCGGCAGGTTGATTCTATATTCCCATAAAAACAGAATAATAAATGCACAATTATTCAAAATGCAACATGGACTATTGTTTTACATTTCCCAATAGCAGCCCTTTCATAGGGTCCTCCATAGTTCTGGCCTGTAATCAAGATATATTTGAATTCTGATGATCACGAGCTCACTTGAATATTGAGTCCTGCTGGGCAACTTATACATTTCAGGATTATGAACAGGAAACCTCTAAGAGTCTTGAATTCTATACAGGTTATATTCATCTTTTCATCTCTCCTCTCATCCCCTTCATCACCCCCAAAGATATCTATTTTTGAAGTCTCCTGAAGAATCTACTGCTCTTATCTGTAAGAAAGAAATACACCCCCCCCCCCATCCCATTACCAAGGCTAACTCAGGACACGGTCTGCTCTTGTCTCTCCTAAATCCTCATCTTCTTGTGTTTTCATTGTCTCTTTGTCCACAGAATCATGATTCTAGGCCAACCGTCATGTCCAGGATTCACTCCCTCCCCCTAAAAACTTCTAACCCATGACTTTAATAATCTCCCAGAATTCCATCATTTCTTTCTCCTTCCTAGATCATCAATGACCTCCCTCAATTCTCCAACCCAGGGACCTGGCCTCGTTCTCCATCTGTAATGTCTACAGCATCTGACAGTGCTGGCCACTTCTCCCTTCTGAAATGCCCCGTACCTCCTGTAACTCCACGGGCTATACTTTGATTGCTCCTCTTCTCTCTGGAGCAGCCTGTCTCTTCCTGGTCCAGCTGCACAGAATGGTTCCCCAAGGAACAATCCCTACCCCCTTCTGGTTTAGTTTCACCTGTCACTCCTTGTTGTACTGCTCTCAACATGCCTTCTCCAACCCTCCCTTCTAGAGCCTGAGTCTTGAATTTCTAATGGCTTGTTAGACATCTTCTCCTAAAAATACCCCAGACTAAACATGACCTCAACCAGACTTACAGTCCCTCTCCCTAAAAGCCTCCATTTACTTCCTTAACTTTGTGAACTGTGTTTTAATTCTACACTCATTCAGGTGCTAAAAACCATCTCTTTCTTCTTGACTCCTCCCCCTCTTTTACCACCCACATTTTATAAGCCACAAAACTGATCTGAGATGTCATTTGTATGGTCACTGAGATGTTCTGCTCCTTTGACATAGCCATAATCACACTTCAGTGAACGTCATTATCGCCTCACACAGAAAACTATACCTTCCAGTCCCCTGCAGCTGGTGTGGCAGTGTGAGCAGTCTGGCCAATGAGCCATGAGCAGAAGTACTTTACTTCTGAATGGGCAGAGGGAAAACCAAAGCATGAGAACTCCATGTCTTCTTTTCTCATGCTACAATGACTTTCAGTGCTTTAGAAGGAGAAGCCTTTATTTGGTGGGGTCCCTGATTACCTATGATTAGGACCTTACCAAGCTACATCATTCACATAGGGGCAGGAAGAACTAAAACTGTGATGCTAAGTGCCAGGAATCTGGGGCTTAATGGGCTCCTCACACATAACCCGGCCCGCCTCCTCTCTTGTTTTTCAAACTGCCCAACTAAGACAATGCTTTTCTCACCATCCTCTCCTGTCCAAATAATACTATTCTTGCAACGGAATCATCACTTCCCCAGGGAAACTTTTGCTGATGCCCCTCACTAGAACCAGTCCTTATTTATATGTTCTCATAACACCGTATATTTCTCCCTTATGGTACACATCATTGTCTTTTGTTTGTTTAACTAATGTACATTTCCACTACTAGCCTAGAAGCTCTCAGAGCAGGGACGTGATGCTTGTTCTAGTTCACCATTGAAACCCAAGGTCCAGCACAGAATAAAGAAAGAAGCACTTGCAAACTGAGTCAATGTTATTTATCTTTTTTTATCTACAGTGTCTAATGCAGCACTTGGTACAATACTTGGTTTTTAACAGGAAGTAATTAATCAGTATGGCACCATGGTACACAATAAACATCAGCATAAATGTCTCATCACCTCTATTCAATTGTTTCAGGGCAAGACCCACATTTATATCCTTAACACCACTGTGACCTTCTCTACCTCAAGTGGAGAAAGATAGCATCACTAAAACCCGTAGAGAGTCACCAGTGGGATTGTAGGATCTCCTCTGAGAATTTGCTAAGAGTGCTTTATGAGCTGCAAACAGGTAGTAGGTGTTAATCCTTCCATATTCATCAAATTTAACAGTTATCAGGGACGCTCAGGTGGCTCAATCGGTTAAGCGTCTGCCTTCGGCTCAGGTCATGATCCCAGCTTCCTGGGATCGAGTCCTGCTCCAGGCTCCCTGCTTTGCGGGGAGCCTGCTTCTCCCTCTACCTGGCCCCCACTGCTTGTGCTCTCTCTCTCTCTCAAATAAATAAAACCTTAAAAAAAAAAAGTTATCATCATTCCTTCAAATACTTGAACAACCACTCCTGTGAACTCCGGCCTGATAAAAGGGAAAATACACACAAGCTACACATGCATACGTGTATGTATATATATTTGAGTGTGTGCATCTCCTCCTCAAGAGTAGAGCTGAGGGCAGTAAGTTAGGAGATACAGGAGTAAATGTGGCACTTTCTTTTAATACCCAACATACCAAACTGTGACTTAGAGCCAATATTTGCTTGGATGGACACAAAACTAATTACACCTGTCCTTTGTTCTGCCAACTTCGTTCCAGACCTATATTCTGTAAAGCCATTTTGGTTGAGCTGACAGATGATCTCAGCAACTGGCATCACCATCCTTTCATGTTTCCAAGCCAGAAACATGGAAGGCATCCTTGACATCTTCCTCTTCTGGTCTTTGGGGCTGATCTATCAACAAGTCCTGTCCATCTTCGCTACAAAACAGCTCTCTAATCCACCCATTTCCCTACATTGCTACTACTACCCTGGACCGTGCCACCTCCTCCCCAGCTTAGAATATTGCAAAACCCTCCTAACTGGTCTCCCCATATTCACTATGACCCCTCTTCAATCCATTCTTTTCCCTGCATCCAGAACGATCTTTACAAAACACATGTGATCCCCCAACTCCACTGCTTTAGGATGAGTCAAAACCACATACGATAGTCCATGAGACCTAGCATGGTCCAGCCTTACCTTCCTTTTCAGCCTTCTCCTGTACCAAGAAAACCTCTTTTCCCATCATATGCTTATCTTTTATTCCTCAAAAGCTTCCTGCTCCCTCCTGTCTCAGAATTCCTTACCAGGAAACTCTTCCCTCAGTCTTTGCCTTAATTCCTGTCCTCATCCCCAGCTCTCAGCTCAAGCCACACTTCTCTGAGGAAGGCTCTCCTGGCTTTGTATTTGACCCATGCTCCAAACCAGCCTGCACTGTTAGAAGTTGCAATTACAGAGGCTGCAATCCTTAGATAGGGAGGAGGAACTTAAAGGGAATTCAACAGAGGCTTCTGGGGCTGGTAAAGTTGTGTTTCTCAATCTGGTGCTAGCTACGGAACTGTTGAGTTTGTGAAGATTCATCAAGCTGCACACTTAATATGTGCACTCTCTTATATGTATATTATACTTCAATGAAAAGCTTTTAAAAACTCCCAGAGCACCTTGATCCTAGTCTATTTCTCCTTTTACATATTAGGTCTTTGCCCAGCTGCAATTTTACACCACTGGATTTACGACTAACCCTCTGCCATTAGGCCCTATGCTCGGTGGAGGCAGGCTGGGTTTGCTCACCAGAACCCTACAATGCCTGGCCTAGGAAAGCACTCAAGAAATACTACGTGATTTGGCCAGTGAACCTCTGATGGGATGAATCTCACAGAAAACAGAAAAAAGGTCAAAGGGAAGGGCACAGGCTCTCTGTCGGAAGAAACCATGGTTGCGCCCTCCCTCCTGCAGTGAACATTCTATTCTCTCGGGGTCCCTCCCACACGCCAGTGCTCAGGCCCGGTGACAAAGCACAAGCTCTTCATCTTAGAGAGACCAAGACCTGCATCATTTAGGCAGAAGGAAAGAATCAAAGGGCACCAGACAGAGGGAGGGCAGCAGAGGAGGCACAGTAACAAGGCCAGGAAAAGCACGGCGCGGCAGAGCGCGCCAAGGGGAAAGGCGCCGGCGCCGAGACAGCCACGAAGAAAGGAGCCTCCGGGCGGCCGCCGGCAGCCACGCACCCAAAGGTGGGTGAGCCAAGAGGAAGGTGCAACTTGATAAAACATTAAGAATCAAGTTTACTATAAGAACAGAGAAAGGAAAAGCAGCAGAACCCGATGGAAACGCGCTGGCGAGAAAGAAACAGAGTGCCAAGCCGCACCGGCAGCCAAGACGGCTGAGCCACCACACCGGACGCCGAGCCCCGCGAAACCTGCCCACGCCTTCCCCAACGGCGTCCTCACCTTCCGCTCCGACCGCCCGGAGGGTTCAGAGAACACAGCCACCGTTCAGTACGCGTGCACTAGGCACCTGACGGGTGCCAGGCAACCGGCTGACGTGGCGGCACAGAGCGTCCGGCTGACTTCCGGGTTCCAGGGGACGCGTTTGCGCGAGGACGTGAGGACACACCTGGCACAGGTAACAGCAGACGAAGAAGTGTTTGGGACCAAAAACATCCCACAAAGAAACACAAACACACACACAGGAGAACTGAACTAGGGTGGAAAGAACAAATAAAAAGGGATTAGGGTGAAAAACAGAACAGGAGAGATGGGAGGTCAGGGCAACATAGTGAGAATCTGGCAGAAAAGAAAGGAAAAAAGATGACATTTACAGTAAGATTGCTGCATCTAAAATCCTTCAAATGTCCTTCTAATATTCTTCTGTTTGCTCTGGTTCAACACATCATCTGTGGCAATGACCAGTGGTCACTCAATGAACAGAGATCTGATTGCTTATTAACCAAGCTCAATTTTTCAGGATGTTTAGGGTTTTTTTTTTTTTTAAGAAGTATATTTTTGCAAGTTGAAACACAGTATAACCCCTTCCTCTAATGCATCTACTTGTCAAAACCAGGAAAGAAATCCTTAATTCACTGCTTCTTAGAAGACCTGGAATTCTCAGTCCTCCAATGTCCTGACCCGGGCCCCCCTACCCTCCCTGAAGCTCTCTCTCCCTCCCCATTGGTGTCCTCACTGGTTAGGCTGGCTGCCATGTCAACCACCATGCCAGAAGTCCAAGGAGAGCTTTTCCTCCCCTATTTTCCCTGGCCAAGTCTATATCATCTTACTCTTGGTACACAGTGTAACATCCTTCTCAACAATGTTCCCAACAGAAAATTTACTTTGTTTTCTAACTTCAAACTAAGAATATTTTCCAAAGGTTGCATATACACAGCCCTGGGTGCACGAAAATAATTGTAAAAATCCTCTATAGTTTTTATGCCAATTACACAATTGGGGCCGGGGGACATTTCTATTGCTAATGCTTAGAAAAGCATTCCAACATAAAATCTTGCTATATTTTAAGTGGGCATCCCCAGAACCAATAAGTACCAAGCTTTTAACGAGAAAATACTTGCTTCCAGAGGCTTCCTGCGGTCCCACAGGCCCTTCCCATCTACCTCATGCTCACCATATTGTTGAGAAGCAAACCTGTGAACACACAGATCTCGTCTGCACAGCCTGGCCTGCCCTTCATGGCTGTTGGCACGCCGAATGCATTTACTGCCTCAAGAATCTCAAAAGCAGAGGCAGAGCACAGAATGAGGCAATGAAGCCATTTAAGTATAGCTATGGCTGGACCTGGCAATGTTACAGCAAATTAAATTTTAATGAGACACAGAAAATGCTGAACCTTCAGAAAGTTTATCAAAGGAAGGGGCATCTGAAGGATACAAATGCCCCAGGGCCCAGGTGTAGACACAGAAGGATAACTACATGCCAGGGCCACTCAAGGTCAAGAATTTGCAAACTACACAGACATCCAGATGTGAGGAGACCAGCCCTCTGCAAATATGCTGGCTTTGACTCACAAGGCAAAGCAAACTGATGCAGGCTTCTTCCAGAAGGCTTCGAGAAAACGGATATGTAACAAGGTCAAGTGAAAGATACTGTCTAGACAAAGGCAACCGGCCTTAATACAGCTGCTGACCAGGGACCCTGTGACCTGGAAGCTGCCTCAGGGTGGCTTCTGAGGTTGCTCTTCAGGGACGGACTCACAGACGGGTCATGAGCAAGATTGTGTGTGTGTGTGTGTGTGTCTGTGTGTGTGTGCACTCCTCTAGACTCTCTCTACCCTCCTCTGCCCTGTTCTGTGCCCCGAAGATTGCATCACCCTGGCTTCCCCTGCCTCCTAGCTTCTCACTGGGCTCCACCAACAAGAAGCCCTGGCAAGAGATGGGAGGCAAGAAAGAGAATAAGGATTCTCTCCCTGCCAGGCTGTGCTGTGGCAGTGGGTACACCCCTCTACCTAAGGCAAAGTTTGCGTCTGCTGGCCCCTCTCCCCTGTGACAGCCACCTCCTCCCCTTGTCCCTGCATGTCTGGTCCATGTGGATTGCAACCATGGGCTCTCCTGGCCTCTGGCTTTCCCCTAGTTACTGAGCAGCACTTGCAGGATACTGGACAGAAGGAAGAGAGTGAGATCCTGGACCCTATTCCCTCGGTGCCCTCCCTCCAGTGCCACCTTGGACTGGTGCGGTCATCCCCTGACTGAGATTACAGCCCCTGTCCTTATCCTCATTGCCTAGAAACTCCCCAATTCTTATGGGGCCCTGACTGGTACAGGCACTCACCTGATGTGATGTCCAGGACAACTGCAACAGCGAAGAATATGGGTTCTGGCATCTGACTCCCTGATACAAATTCTGATTTTGCCAGGGATTAGCTCTGTGCCTTTGGACGAGTGATCTGCCCCCTTAAAGCTTCCTCACCATGGGGATCCTAATGGAACCCAGCTCAGAGTGTTGTCATGACAATTAAGTTGTGTGTGACATTTACCGCACTCCCTGTCATGTAAAAGTGCTCGAAAAACGTTAGTCATTATTGTTATCACAATTATTATTTACAGCCATCACTCTCTGGCTCCTCCCTGAATTGCTACAGTTGCCTGAAATCCACACTTTTGTGATGAGCCTCTATATTGCTAGAAGCCACTGTTAAAATAGAAATGTTTTGGGGATATTTGGGAAGTCTCTGTAGCTTCTGCTCATTTTTTTCTGTGAACCTAAAGCTGCTCAAAAAAATATGCTCTATTAAAAATATAAATAAAAACACCTCAGGGAGAGAGGACACATTCAGCAGCTAGGACCAGCTACCATTCCAAGCAGGAATCTGCCCAGAAGCAGCCAACATGTGGGCCTGGATAGGCAGGATTCAGTGGATTGCCACAATGGGAGCCCTGGGATGCCAGGGCCTTTGATCAGGAAGCGAAGGCTTGAGAGACAAGCTGGCTACAAGACAGAGAAGCCAGCGCTGGGAGGGAGGTGGATAGGCACAAATGGCCTGTGTTATCTGCTTCCCCATTTCCCCAAGAGCAAACCATATGGGGCCAAGAAGCACATGAGTCTCCTTCGGAGTGTGCCACCTGCACCTTAGCACCTGATCAGGATCTCAAAACCAAAGGTCACCAAGGCTGGAGACCTGAGTAAGGGACCCCCATACAGGGCCAGCTATGCCCAGAAAAGGCCCTTCACCTTAAATCCATTATCCCTCCTGCCAGCTGGCAAAGCATGCTCCCTCCAGAGCCAAAGTTTCTGTAGAATATTTAGAGAGCAAAAGCATTTATCATAGTGATATAACCCGATTTCCAGAAATTGAGACATCTAGAAACAGGCATCTGAGTAATATCACTTATATCCCCTGTCACCTTCTGAAATGATCCAGTGAGAGAGAAAGACAAAATTGCTGTAACTTTCTGCCAAGCAGGTAAAGCCTGAGTACAGCTGACGTGCCTCCCTGCTCCCCGGCAAACGAGGGGCGCACTTCTGAGGACTCTTGCTTTCCTCTCTGAAGGGCTTGTACCTCCCTACACAGCTTCTGGTACCAGCAAAACACTGGCCCCAATTCCAGTATCCCCAGATTTTCCACTTGTTTATTGAATCAGAGCATTCCTTCCTTTCTCCTGTGACCCAAAGGAAAGAATTTAAAAGGGCTGTATTTTACAAGACTGTATTAAAAGAGAGACTATAACTTCCATCTTCAGTGTCCTTCATATCCTCTCTGATGTCTTTTTATTTGTTTATATTTTTTAATGGTCTGGTCTTTTCCATTTCACCATTTTATCAAAGCATAAAAGGAGACACTTATCCATCACCATCGAAACAAGACAGTTTGGAAATACCCAAACAAAACACTTCACATTTAAATAAGGTGGCTTCAAGGAGCCCATTTCTCCCTGTGGACTCCTACTGCATTAAAAACCTGAACACTTTTAATGAGAAAAAGCAGGACAACATTCCAAATACTTTAAGATCATTGAGTAACACCCTTTTAGTCCTACCAGGTGTGTGATCTATGCAAGGCAGAAGGACACAAGAAAAAAATGTATCTTTCAAGTCTCTTTGCTTTTCCTTCCAAGGAAATATTCCATGTACCTGTTATATTCCATGTCTATAATCCCCAGGTAAGTATTAAAATCAAATTTAAATTTCTCAGGACTCATTCTCCCTGGATACCAGTGGGTTACTGTTACTTCTCCCAAGCAACATGGTTTCATAATGACCCAATGTCAGAGAGGCTCAGTGCCAACCCAAATAAGGGATCATGACATCGATAGGAAAAACTCTGGAAACTCACTGTGTTCTGGTCACCTTCAGATTACCCCATATTATTAGGCAGCCACACACCAAGCCAATCTCGGCTCCTGGGAAGAACCTGTACTATGGCATACTCATGTTTTGAAAGGACATCATTTAGCACGTAGCAGATCTGAAACTTTCCAATAAAAACATTAGAGAGTGGAGCCTCGCTGAATTTTCATAGGAAAATATTGTTGAAAATCATAAAAATCACAACTCCTTCAAGTCCCTCACACATACTTCAGCTGCAAGGAGGACTAGAATCAATTGTTCTTTTTCAAAATAAGCATATTTTCAAACCATGAAGTCAGAAGTGAAAGGGCCTGAAACCATACCTTCAGGGCAGAAACAAATCCAGCAAGTCAATGTTTTGTATTTTGTTCTCTAACCTCAATGAAAAAAGTCTATCTGTGCTGAGTCCCCTCTTCCTCTTATGTGTTTTCCTTCATTACTTTACACTGAGTCTACCATCTTTCCAAGAAATTGTTAAAAAAAAAAAAAAAACCGGGACACCTGGGTGACTCAGCCTTTGGCTCTGGTTGTGATCCCAGGGTCCTGGGATGGAGTCCTGCATTGGGCTCCCTGCTCAGCAGGAAGCCTGCTTCTCCCTCTGCCTGCCGCTCCCCCTGCTTGTGCTCACTCTCTCTCTGACAAAAAATAAATAAAATCTTCAACAACAACACCAACAAAAACCTTCTGTCCTTCTTTCCCCAAATGTCCCCATTTAAGATTTAAGTGGTGGGTACAGATTTAAAAAGTAATGCACACTCTAGGGAAAAGTTTCTTGGCAATAGCAGTTTCTCTCTACCCTTAGGGTAGCCTGGTTTTCCAGTGACTCATCTTGAATGTCTAAAACCAAACGAAGCAATTATCCTCTAAAGGCTACCCAATGGTGATGCTAGGACTTGCCTGCAAGTGCCAATTCAGATCACATACCTCCATCATCTCCCCTCACAGCCCAAATTCCACTGAATTTTGTTAAAAAGTATAGAAGGAATTCCAACATAAAACCTTTTCCTCTCAAGACAGTAGCCTGAACATCAAGTCGATTTTAAAGATAAAAAACATTATACACCATGACCACAGAAGATTTATCTCAGGAATGCAAGGTTGGTTCGACATATAAAAATCAACATAATACAGCATATTAATAGAATAAAGGACAAGAACACATCTGATAAAATCCAATACCCTTTTACAATAAAAACACAACAAACCAGGAAAAAGCCAAATTTTCTCAACCCGATAGGAGGCACCTATGAAAAACCCACAGCTAACATGATACTTAGTAGTTAAAGACTAAAATTTTCCCTCTAAAGTTAGAAACAAAATCGGGATGTCTCCTCTCATTACTTCCATTCAACATTGTACTGGAGGTTTTAGATAGAAAAGTTGGGCAAGAAAATGAAATACTGGAAAAGTAGTAAAAACTCTCTCTCTTTGTAGATGGCATAATCTTGTACTTAGAAAATCCTAAAGAATTCACAAATAAACTATTAGAGCTAATAGTGAGTTCAGCAAGTTTGCAGGACACAAAAATCAAGTGCATTTTTAGATAGAAAAATTGGGCAAGAAAATGAAATATTGGAAAAGTAGTAAAAACTCTCTCTTTGTAGATGGCATAACCTTGTACTTAGAAAATCCTAAAGAATTCACAAATAAAATATTAGAGCTAATAGTTCAGCAAGTTTGCAGGATACAAAAACCAAGTGTATTTCTGCACACTAGCAATGAACAATCCAAAAAATGAAATTCACAATTTCATTTACAAGGGCATCAAAAGAGGGGCGCCTGGGTGGCTCAGTCATTGAGCGTCTGCCTTCAGTTTGTGTTGTGATCTCAGGGTCCTGGGATCAGCCCCACATCAGGCTCCCTGCTCCATGGGAAGCCTGCTTCTCCCTCTCCCACTCCCCCTGCTTGTGTTCCCTCTCTTGCTGTGTCTCTCTCTGTCAAATAAATAAATAAAATCTTTAAAAAAAAAAAAAAAAACCAAGGGCATCAAAAGAATACTTCGGAATAAAGTTAACAAAAGACATGCAAAGTATATATCCTGAAAACCACAAAACATTGTTGAAAGAAACTAAAGATGCCCTAAATAAATGCAAAGATATCCCATGTTCACTAATCATGACTTAATATTGTTAAGATGGCAATACTTCCTAAACTAATCTACAGTCAACACAATCCCTTTCAAAATCCTAGCTGGTTTTGGGGCACCTGGGTGGCTCAGTCAGTTAAGTATCTGACTTCAGCTCAGATCATGATCTCGGGGTCCTGGGATCCAGCCCCATGTCGGGCTCCCTGCTCAGCAGGGAGTCTGCTTGTCCCTCTGCCCCTCCCACTGCTTGTGCTGTCTCTCTCTCAAATAAATAAATAAAATCTTTTTAAAAAAGTCTAGCTGGTTTCATTGAAGAAATTGACAAGCTCATATGAAAATACATACAGAAATTCAAAGGATCCAGACCAACCAAAATAATCTTGGGGGGGAAAAAAAGTTGGAAGACTCACCTTCCCAATTTCAAAGTTTACTACAAAGCTGGAGTAATCAAGATAGTATAGCACTGCCATAAGAGCATATAGATCAGCAGAATAAAACAGTCCAGAAGTAAACTCTCACATTTATATAGGACTGATTTTCAACAAGGATGCCAAAGCAAGTCAATGGAGAGAGAAACATCTTTCAACAAATGGTGCCGGGACAACTGTGTACCCACACAAAAAAGAACGAAGCTGGACCTCTACCTCATACCATATACAAAAATTAACTCAAAATGGATCAAAAAATGAAAAGCGGGAGGCAAAACTATAAATCTCTTAGAAGAAAACATGGGCATAAATCTTCACGACTGTGGATTAGACAGTAGTTTCTCAGCTATGACACAAAGAGCACAAGCAGTCTAAGAATGGGTAAATTCGACTGCATAGAAATTAGAATTCTGTTGCACTTCAAAGGACACAATTAAGAAAATAAAAAGCTCACAGAATGAGAAAAGGTATTTGCAAAATCATATCTGATAAGCAGCATGTAATCAGATTATATATAAAGAACTCTTAAAAAGAAACCCAATTAAAAAATGGCAAAAGATTTAAATAGACATTTATCTAAATGATACATGGAAATGGCTAGTAAGACATGACAAGATGTTTATTAGTCATTAGGGCAATGCAAATCAGAACTACAAGAAATACCATTTACACCTACTAGGATGGCAATGATCCAAAGGACAGAAAATAACAAATGTTGACAAGGATGAGGAGAAATTGGAACCCTTATATGTTGCCAGTGGGAATGTAAAATGGTACAGCTACTTTGGAAAACAGTTTGGCAGTTCTTCAAAAAGGTAATCAAAGAGTCATCATATGGTGCAGCAATTTCATTCCCCAAAGAACTGAAAACATATGTCCACACAAACACTTGTACACAAATATTCATAGCAGCATGATTTCTAATAGCCAAAAAAAAAAAAAAAAGGAAACTCTAATGTCCATCAACTGATGAATGGATAAAAGATGGTACCTCCATACAGTGGACTATTACACAGCCTTAAGAAGAACTGAAGTACTGACCTGCTACAATAAGAACAAACCTTATGATTATACTAAGTGAAAACGGCAGACACAGAAGATCACATATTGCATGATTCCATTTGTATGAAATGCCCAGTATAGGCAAATTCATAGAGACAGAAAGTATGTAAGTGAGTGCTAGGGATTGCAAGAGGGGGAAACGGGGAGCAATTGCTCATAGGTATGGGGTTTCTTTTCGGAGTGATGGAAAGGATTCAATCTGGGATTACACGGTATTGATGGTTGCACAATCCTGTGAATTTACTCCACACCCTTTTAAAAGGTGAATTTTATGGTATGTGAATTACATCTCAATTTTTAAGTTTTGAACTCTAGTGCTATGTAGATTTTAAGATTATGCAAATCTTGGTTAAAAAGAAAATCAAGCAATTCCATTTAAAAACTTTCCATGGAACAGACATAAGCATATAAAACGACAAGTTGATAAAAGGACCAAGTTATGATGGTCCTTGAAAGTATGATTCCAAAAGCCTTTTGAGGACATTTTCCAACAAATGATCACATCATATTGCCAGGAGCTGTCACTGAAGGGTCAGAACAATATGCTCACTGAAGGAGACCTTTCCAAAATCCAAAACCGGGAAAAAAAATCTTTAGCTTGGTCTGAGGAATCAATGGTGAACACCCTTAGCAAAGCATAAGTCAGCCCAAAAATATTTTTAACAATTCTTCATCACAAAAATGAACACTGCCAATTTATTTCTCAAATAAGCTATATGTCTCAGTATTTCAGAGCTGTTTGCAAGGTTCCAGACCCTAACGTACTACGTGATTCGAACTGAAATGCACATGGCTAGCTCCCAGCAACACGTAGCTTCCTACAAAGTTATTTTAAAGAGGAAACAGGAATATGCCAGATAAAACCCACAGAGAGTAGTCTGTCAGCCAATAACAAGGCATTAGTTCGGGCTTCATAAGCAGATTGCCTTTTTTTTTTTTTTTTTTTTTAATTTTATTATGTTATGTTAGTCACCATACAATACATCTTATGCCATTTCTCTTTTGGGCTCCATCATCCAGAGGTTTCTCTCTCCTGCCCCCTTTTGAACAAAGCAAACAGTATGACATGTACCTTGAGTCTCAGGACATTTAATTATCTCTTTTTCTGACCCAAACAGGCTGTCGGTGCATATTCCACAGTCATAGAGTGACCTTGACAACCAGCTCAATAAAAAGAGACAGTGAAATATCTACTGGGGGAACCTCAAAACACACTCTTCTCTCTTCAACATTTTAAATTTCGGCACACTTTAGAGAGGAAATCTACCTCTCTTTTCAACTTTCCCTGCATTTATTTTTTAGCTGCCAAGTGAATTCTTAGGCATAAGGATCCACTTTGCTCTTAGATAAGTATCAAGCATACGAGTATGAGGCTCCATCTCATGAGGAGAACACAAAATAAAAAGATATAAAGTAATTAAATAAGTTCTAGCAAACACTCATCTCAGACCACACAGCTATGGTTACAAGTGCACATGATGACTTCCCGAATGAGTCAATCCTCCACGAAAAGGGCTGGTTTTGTGTAGACTGTGCCCAGGACTCAAAATGATACAAGTTTATCCTTCTTGCACAGTACCTAACAAATGGTCTTGTATTAAGAAAATGATCAATTCTTTGACAGGAAAATGAATGAGCAGGTAAGCCAACAGCACCATTTTGTCACTCTAAGCAAGTATCCCCATAAAAACAAAGCCTCCAGGGGCGCCTGGGTGGCTCAGTCACTGGGCGTCTGCCTTCGGCTCAGGTCATGATCCTGGGGTCCTGGGATCAAGCCCTGCATCGGGCTCCCTGCTCCGCGAGAAGCCTGCTTCTCCCTCTCCCACTCCCCCTGCTTGTATTCCCTCTCTCACTGTCTGTCAAATAAATAAAAAAAATCTTAAAAAAAAAAAAAAGCCTCCAAAATAATTTTCAAAGATTTTCTCCACATTCTAAATGTATGTGTACAATGTACAACCGAAGGAAACTATGGGCTCTACCAACTGTGCCATGAGGAGTTGTATGTTTAACAAAAGCATTCATTATGTTCTATGTTTTGAATGATGAAGTTGAATGCTGAGCGCTGCTTTTCTATTAGCCTGCCGCCCCAGGGCAGCAAGGCACCGTATAAGGAGCAGAGATAAACAGGACAGGCAGGCCGATCGGGGTTCAAAGCCCAGCTCCACAACGAATTGGCTGTGGGTGAACTTGAGTTCACTTTGCCTCCTTAACTCTCAGCTTTCAACTCCGTAGAACAGACATAATAACGTCTACCCTTTAGCGTGGCCATGAGGATACAACACGACAACAAGGATCTCATGCCCACCCCAGCCTGTGGCAGGCTCCTAACGAAGGTTATCTTCTTCACCTACAAAACAAAGGACACTTCCTTAAACATTCTGTTACAGCCAACTTTGTTCACTTTTATTATCATTCAATGCTAGAGGTAGCGGAGCATCACAGTTAACCAGAGTTCCAGTAAAAGAGAGATGAGATGTGAGTTTGAATCCTAGCTCCACTGCATACTGCTGAGAAGATCTGGACTGAATTCCCTAACCTCCCAAATGCAGTCTATCTTTGAAATAGGGATGAGACATTCATGTAAATTGCTTAACAAAGAGCTTGATAAACATTTAGAGATTATTGTTATGAATGATCAAGATGGTTACATGGTTTTTTTTCTCTACTAAATTCCCTTAAGGTATAAATCTATTGAATCTCCATTATGGAGAAAAAAAGCGACCTTACACCAGAAACACCCGCAGACACCTGCTTTCTGCCTCCTACACCCAACCTTTCCAGTCAAATGAGCCAGGTCTGCCTGTGATTTGAATTATAACTGTAACAATAAGCTTGAAGAACTAAGTGTAAATTACAGTGCTAAGTCATGGCAGCAATCTGAAGAGAACCTCTATCTGGCTTTGACGAAGCGCACAAGCTGTATTTAAGTGAGCAGCTGTCCACACTGGGCGAGGTCTGTGGTTAGCCCTCCCAGCAAGGCTATAGATTAGGGATCTATCCCCAGTGGGAATCCCAATATAAATGCCGAAATAAGAACCATTTAGAAATGCCCCTTTGCACCAAAGCGCACTTTGCATGGATAAACCAACTAACGTATTTTGATGAGCCATGTAAATAAGTTCACAGGAAAGCTGGACAAGACAGAAAGAATAGGACAGAATCAGTCTTCTTTGGGGAATGGGCCCTACTTTGTTGCTAACTGAAAAGACAATCTAGTACACCTCACGGGTGACTGCATCATTCACACATTCAGGTGTGAGACTAGGAATAAGAACCATGGGGACAGAAGCAGCCTGACAAATGTGCACAAATATGAGGCCAAAATGCCAAAGCAGCCATTTACAGAGACAAAAGAATGTCTTCAGAAGATCCAGGTTCTTTCCTTTCCTCCATGAAACTGCATGCTTGTTTTCTCTCATCTGCCCCAAGTCCTCACCCCTTGTCCTGATACCATGCAGGACGTTTTTAGATCCTGAAAGAGAATATGTAAAAGGTGGGTGGAGAATTAAGAGGAAATGAAAACGAATTTCTCACGGAATGTCAAGACATGTGAGGTCACGCCTCCTCAACCCTCCGTGAGTTAGTTGCTCTTCCTTTTCCATCTCCACAGCACATGATCTTCTCACCTCCTCTCATCACCATCTGTACCTGACTTCGAACTCAGGGGAGGGGGCAAGACCAGAAATGGACTCGAGAAGTCAGGCCCAGCCTCGTCACCTCTCCTGGTCTCCCAGTTGCTCAAGGCCCTCCCCTCCCCCATTCCATCAGGCACATGACCGTGACCATGCCACTTTTCTGCTCAAACACAGACAGCAGCTCCCTACATCCTCCTAATACCTGTCAGAGAGCACATGCTAGGTACCAGGGACTGACAGCACACGGACTTTTCCTGCAGTACTCCCAGTGCTTGCATGACCCTGGAAGCAAGTTATTGTTCTGTCATTATTATCATCATCATCATCATCCCCAATAGTATTCAAACTCCATACTTGTATTTTCAGCAGTACTCCAAACAAACTTCTTACTGCTTTGCAGTTCTTCCCTTTTGATTCTTGCTTGTGACTTTCCAAGTAGTAGGAATGCTCTCCTACTAACTGTATACCCCCCCCTTTTCAAAGGGGATCTCAAACACACCTCTTCCACAAGGACTTCTCATACCGCTTAGCCAAAACTAGCAGTCTCTCTTAATCATTACAGAGCTTTTTAGTACCACCCATACGGAACTTTCATTTGATTTTGTACATCTCTCTCCTCTGCTAGACTGACCATTCTTCAAGAGACTTAATATCATGACGTCAATTCCTGTGTTCAACATTAGGTGCACAACACACATTTGCTCAAGAAACATCTTATAGATCAATACGAACTTTGAGGAGAAAACCTCATCTCTTTATCATCTTATGCATCTGCTTCTCTCATTGATTAGATTTTTTAAGATTTTATTTATTTGACAGAGAGAGAGAGAGAGAGCCAGCGAGCACAAGCAGGCGGGTGGGAGGGAACGGCGGGCAGAGGGACAGGGAGAAGCGGACTCCCCACTGAGCAGGGAGCCCAATGCGGGGCTTGATCCTGGGACCCTGAGATCATGACCTGAGCCGAAGGTAGACACTTAACTGACTGAGCCACCCAGGCGCCCCTGATTAGTTCTTTTTCCTAATTTACCTTTTTCATGCATATGTAAAAACCAGTATCAAATAAGCCGCCCATGGCATTAAATTATTTTTCAAAGTACATCTAACGACGGTTATTTCATCAAGGCTCTGGTTGGTTCTACAGTAAGTGGACCTTAACAAAAAATTATAGGAGGAATCTATGTACCTACTCTATTAACTATTTCAAGTAATGAGATTATCCACATTTTTATTTAGATAAGTTTTCAGATTAGGAGTCATCAGTATTTAGCTTTATATTTTTCTCCTATCACACCGCACACCATGGAAGATGGCATTTCATATAATTCCACTGAAGATATTTTTAGCTTGGGCATAGGTCTCCAGGAAGTTTAATGGAAATTAATGACCCCAAAACCTTACATCTGTTTTGACTTGTTTCTGATTTTAGTAAATGGTTTCTCACAACCTGAGATCAACTCATTTATACACAGGCTTATAAGTATATGGGAACATTTCCTAAGCTATTTCTATCAGCAGAGATGATAAAAACTGGTCAACCTTTCATAATGTGGTAATTATTATTCACCAAATAATTAAACCATAGTGTCTTCCTTAAGTCAGCAAACAGGCAGGACAAGAAAAGAATGTGTAAATACTCAGGTGAAGGAAGAGGAATACATAATTAAGGGGTTAGAAAGACTAGATCAATTCTGAATATCTTTAAGAAAGGTCTAAGCTGGCTCCAGAGGACATGCATATTTCAAAGGGAAATGAAACACAGAAAGGAGAAAAAAGTGGATGATAAATGATGGCTGACGGAAGTGAAGCAGGCAACTTTGAGGAAAACACTAAGGAGTCCCAAAAGAACCCAGATGGGAATAAGCATGAAACCCAAGAGAAAATGAAAATCCATGGAGGCTTAATTTTTTTTAAAGATTTTATTTATTTGAGAGAAAGAGAGAGAGATTGAGAGAGCGAGCGTGCACCTACTTGCAAGTGGAGGGAGAAGCAGATGCCCCGCTGAGTGCAGAGTCCAATGCGGGGGGGTGGGGGTGGGGCTCCATCTCAAGACTCTGAGATCACATGACCTGAGCCAAAATCAAGAGTCAGATGCTTAACTGACTGGGCCACCCAGGTGCCCCCCATGGAGGTTTAATTTTTTTTAAAAAATCAGAAAAATAATTGTAGATTTATTTTTGAATAGCTAAGAGTTAGAAAAGAAAGGCTGAGCAGGCTCAGAGGGGGGCCAGTCCAATACTACAGCTATTTACTGAGGTCCCAGCGAGGGCCAGACAGCCATGGTAAGAGCTGCTGAACCTACAAAGACAGAAAAGAAAGAAAGACCCTGCCCTTCCAAAGCCCAATGAAATGACAGAAACAAAGCTAGCACATACCTAAAAACCACGATAGATGGCAGATTGAGATGACTGTCAGGAGAGAAGCACCTAGAGGTAAGGAGGGAAAGGAGAAAGCTCCCTAATGACGGAAAGATCTCATGAGCACATTTGAGCATGCACGCTATTCTCATTCATGGAAAAACGAGAGTTACATGAACACCCCACACTGCCTTGTATTAAAAAGCAGGAAGAAGACTTTCTCATTTTAATGTGGTTGGGCTGGGAAGAAAGAACGTGGAAATAAAAAAGGACCAGAACAAGCAATACCCGTGCTACAGTGTTAAGTATAAGGACAGGTATCCTTCAAACACTGGTGAATACGAGCAGCCACGGAAAGATGTTCTAGGCGGCATTTCAGGGCAGAGAGCATTTGTCAGGTGCTGTGCCACTGAATCTCCAGAATAAATTTTATTCAACATCTTAGCACAGAAGTGTGAAAATAATACTTGAAAAACAACTCAGCTCTTGGTACATTTCCCATTGGATTATGCATCAGCTGACTTTTCCCCTTTTTCTCTTGACCTAAACTGTAAGGAGGATTTTTTTTTCCTTGCAGACTTAACAAAATGGGGTCAACTCAAGCAAGCATCAGTAAAAAACAACAACAACAACAACAACAAAAATAAAAAACATGGTGAGTAACACATCCCAAGGGCCTTCCCTCAAGGAGCTTACAGTAGCTGCAATTCAGAGGTCGTCTGAAGGCCATTCTTAGATTCTCAAGTACAACACTTGAAAACTCTGATAACATCCCTTAGAGCTGAGGTCAGCCAGCCCTGGGCTGAATCCAGCCTACCGCCTGTTGTACGGCCCAGACACAAAGAAGGAGTTTTACATTTTTAAACAGTTGAAAAGGAAGTTCTTTCAACATACTTTATGACACATGAAATTATGACATTATCTAAAATTCAAATTTTAGCGTCCATAAATAAAGTTTGATTGGAACACAGCCACATCCATTTGTTTACATCTTGCCTATGGTTTCTTTGGCACCATAATAGCAGAGCTGAGTAGTTATGACAGAGACCTATTGGCCCAGAAACCCAGCCTAAATATTTACCATCTAGTTTTTTACAGAAAAAGTTGGCTGACTCTGGCTTTAGAGCGTGCCAGGATTCCCCAACACAAATGTTTAACATGTATTTCCTCTGCTATGTTTCAAAAAGATGAGACAAGAAAGCTGTGTAGTTTTATCGTTACAGAACAGGCTCTGTAGTCAGAAAGACAGGGCTCCAGGCCTAGCCTCCCAGTCACCAGCCGTGTCATCCGCCTAGTGACTTAACTCATCACAGCCCCAGTTTCCTTTCCTGTCCAGGAGAGTACTATCAATCCACACCAACCCATCAGCAGCGTAGGTTTACCAGAAGCTGGACAGGCTGGTGAGTTCTTGGCCTTGCCTTCTTAGCTCACATGCAAGCCTTTCTTCTTCCATGGGCACATTTCTGACAAGTTTATGTTTGCACAACACAAAAGGCATTGGTCATATGATAGCAGACCCAATGGACTGGATGTGGAGGGTAAGGAAATACAAGACATCAAAAGCAAGTAGTAAACTTTTCGCTTGAGCAACTGGTGCCATTTCCATGGGAGAAGCAGCTATGGAGAAGAAATCCAGAGTCTTAGACACTTAGACATCCTAGTGAGAATGTTAAATAGGTATTTATATATCAGAGTCTGAATCTTGCAGACAAATCATGGCTATAGGTACGGATTTGGGAGTCCTCTGTATTTAGGATTTAAATCCATGGGACCAGATGAAATTATCTAAATATTTAGGTAAGAAAGGGAGGTATCCAGAAGAGCATCCTCCAACACTGAGAGGTCAAGGAGAAGAGGAAGACCAAGAGCCCAAGTGTAAGAGAAATCATAGCCAGAGGAGGAGGCAAGAGATCATGCTTTGCAATTCACTTAGGCACCTAAGCGACTTTCAGTAGCTAAAGAATAGGACAAAAGCACTATCTGAACCAGGAACAGTTCATTCTTACTCTTTTATTTCTTCCAATATTCCTCTACCCAGGACCAGCACCTACCATGCCCTCAGAAGGCCAGTACTGGGGAGCAGGGGTTGTGGTGGGGGGAGCAAAAAGCAAGTGCTGAGTGACAGCTGAGGTCCCTCCACTCATGGAGCTCACATTTGGGTAGATGAAGACACAACAAACAAGAAAAAATAAACAAATACACAAGAAATTCTCAAATGGGATTACTGCTTTGAAAAAAAAAAAATTAAACCAGAGTCAGAAGCAGAGAGGTTTCTCTAAATTGGATGCTCTGGGGAGGACTCTGAGACCTGAATGACAAGAGGGAGCGGCCACAGGAAGAGCAGAGGAAGAGGGTTCCATTTATGCTTTTAGCATCTCATTTCCAACATTAAGCTTAAAGCCACTGGAAAATTATCCAGACTTTGCAGTTTAGCAGCAATATTTCTAATAGCAGGAAAATAAATATGAACTCCTGGGATTGCCTATAAAAAAGAATGAGTCATTACTTCTTTTATGAGGTTTTCAATGACCAAGAGAGTAAGGAGCAGGGAAAAGTTAACAACGGTTTGTACTTTTACTGCCGGTGTCCAAGAATTACATCATCTGCCCTAGGTATCTATCCCTAGAATAAGTCTATGTTCCTACATTATCAGTCATGAGTTACTAAGATCATAAGCAGAGAAGAGTTTATTTAGTTCAGTTAGTCTAAGTAATTGGGCAAATTTCATCCAGCCTCAAGAAAATGTTTGAAACAAAGAAAATGAAACTAAGCATGAGCTACAGGGAGTAGAAGGCTGGATATGTTGGGCTCAATATTGCCTAATACCTGGCTAAATTTCTCTGGCTGATTCTGAAAATGACACTGTCCAGTATTAAGAAAAAATTGGCCCAGCAATACTTTCTCAAGCATAATTTTATGGACAACATTAAGATCTGTATCGACCTCACCAAAATTCTGACAATTAAGAAACAAATTTTCCTAGTACAGTATCAGAGTCCAAATTCAGGTACATCTTGCTAGTTGTAAAGCAAAGGGAGCTCAAGGTGAAAGTCCTATCGATTGCCTGGTGAAAACCCATTTGCTGAGACTGATTCATCTTTGCCTTAGAAACAACACAAAGACCATGTAGGTAGGCATTTTAAGCCAAATTTGTCCCATATACTGTTTTGAAAAATTGATCACATTTTCACGTTTCATTTAGAAGAAAAATCTAGACTTATAGATTTGGCTGTTTATAACTGTGCTTCAACTTGATTCTTCTATCTTTAAAAACAAAACAAAATACAAACAAGTTTATGGTCACTTGGAGCAAAAATCAGAGGTCTACGACAGCAAATGTGCTGCTCCTTTTCCTCGCTCTTACTTTTTCCCTCCTCTTCTCTACACTCCGGGCTTCCCACCAATACCCAAGTTTTTACAAAACTTTGCAAAACTAAGGTCTAAAGATGACTGGTAATCAGTGACCCATAGCGTTTGCCATGATTACTGGCTACAATGTTAATAATCTTACCTGAAAAATAAAACGTTTCCAGTTTTTCTATTAAAAAACTAGAGAAAACATTACACACGCTCAAAAAACTCACCCAATCAAAAGGAAGAAATAAGACAGTTGCAAAATAGTACAGATATTCACAAACATGAGTCTGTGTCTTGATTAGGTAGGATTAAGCTCCTTATAAGCAAATACTGGCGCACGCGCACACACACACACACACACACAGGATATAAAATGGACAAATGACACTTTGGATACATCCAAAACCCCAAAAAATTCCCAGAGGGGATGGGGGATAGGTCCTAATTCTGCTGGTAAAAGTCCATGTCACAGCAATCCTGGTCTATGGTGGGAAAATCCTGTCCTTGGCTTGATTTTACATAACAAAGAGACTCTTAACCAGGGAGAAGTTTAGGGTCTTCAGAAGCCTTGCAATCATCCCAGGTACCCTGTCCCTTTATTTCAGCTGTGCAACCGCAAAGCCTTCATGTGGAAGTTCATTATTTAAGCATTTTACTATCCAATGAATATAGTTTAGAAGGTACATAAAAACTCCCAACTTAATTTCGCATCTTAATAAGGTCAAGTGGAGTACAAGTAAAGAAATAGGAGGAGGAAAAAGATAATGTGTAGGCTTTTATGTTCTTGCCTTTTAATGCTTAATATTAATAATAAAAGCAAATGTATTATTGTATACTTACTGCGTGCCAAATAGTGTGCTGTCTTATTTAATTCTGAGAACAACCTTATATGACATGTACTATTATTATTCTCAGCTTATGGAGAAGGAAACTAGGGCACAGAGATGTTAAGAATTGTGTTCATATCACAGAGCTTGTAAATAGCAGAGTCAGAAAGCAATATTGGACTGGCTAGCTTCACAAAGGAAGTTCTTAATTACATAGTTATTCCTTGACGCTCAATGGGGGAACTTTAGTCCTCAGCTCTGCTCTGTGCCATATCCTTGAAAAAAAGCATCTCAATCCGTCAGCAATTCAGTCATTTCCAGGATTCTGAAATAGGAAAGCTCTGGTGTGCACAACACTGAGTCTTTCACAATTCTTAAAATCAAGGTAAGCACATTTTGAAAGGGGCAATCAGACCAGCAACAAGCCTCATTAAGCCCACAGGATGGGGATGGGAGGGTGGTTCTGAAAAAGGCCTCCAGGGCCCTTGTACTCACACAGGGGACAGTGGTTAGACCTCTGTCTATAATGACTGGGCTGGGCAAATCTTCAAACCAGGAACCCGAGTCTCAGCCAGAGTAGCTACACAGCTCAAATGGACAAAAACCAATTCCTGCTTAAAACATTTCTTAGAAGACAAATGCAAAAACAAACAAAAAAAACCGATACCATGGTCCATTTTCTTGTCCCTCCAGGCTATTTTTCCACAAATAATGAAATCATTTTAATAAAAAAAAGAATAATAAAACCCTGGATTATTTTTAAAATCTGAAAACATTATATCTTCCCTTCTGTTGCCAAGCAACACACTTTTGCTATGATACAATTTGAGACCTTGATTAACATTCTCAGTTGTATAGAAAGGATATAGAAACAGGATATCTTGATTACAGAATGAAGTTTTTTAAAAAAATAAATGAAAGAAAGGAGAAAGAAATAGGACTCACATTAAATCATTTGATTTTTATACTGGAAACAGTAAGCCATGGATTCTTCAATTTCTGAAAACTCAGTGTGCAGAACTAATAATAAAGAAGAATTCTATGCAGCTACTCAAATTGCTGCAGCCATGTAAAAACATAGCAAAGTCACTCTTCCCACATTAGCTGTAATCATGCACTGTTAGTTACTGAATGGTTTTCATTAGCTTTTGCACCTTGTAGTGTTAGAATTTGCCTGTTGAAATGATTCAGGATGCATCCTTGCAAGTATTCATATAACAAAGAAAAAGCCACCAATATTTGGGTACAAAACTCCAAAGCTACAGACCCAGTCCATGTTAACAGCCTTCTACTTGAGCTATGAAGTCAGATATCAAAACTGTGGGCAGAAATTTTAGAGAGATTTTAAAGGTGTGACTACCATGGTTGGGTGACTTTATTAATCCTATAAAGCCAGTGGGGAGAGTGGGAGGACTGAGGAATGGTAACATTTGGGAGATACAATGAAGATACAACAGTTCGACAAAACAGAAGAAAGAAAGGAAATTCGCAACAGCAAAGCTAACACCAAATGTAATGTAACAATATGCACTGAGGTTAAAAAGATCAAATTGGGCAAGTATGATTTCATGAGCAAAAGATCTTGGACTTTTAGCTGAATGGAGGTTCAATATACGCTATAATACAGTTGTTTAAAAAGCATTTTTAAAATGAGTGAATGCTAAGTGCTGGGCACTGTGCTAAGTGCTTTAGATGCTACCAGTTCTATGTGATGGCATCCTTTCTCACATCCATTCAATACACATTTAATGAGCACACACTATGGTCTATAGGCACTGTTCTAAGAACTGGGTAACTGATGGTAAGCAAAGCAAAGCAAAACAAATATAGTTCCTGCCCTCATGAAATCCACAGGCTAGAGGAGCTCCTTTATTTTATGGATGAGGAAATTAAGCACATTCAAATAACTTCCCCACAAAGCTAGTAAGTAGCAGGCCTGGAATTTAAACTCCAGTGTCTTTGATTCCAAAGCCTAGAGTCTTAACCACATTACATATGTCCTCACTTGGCAGGTAATAATTCCATTGTACCTTGCAATGATATCACACCTGGAAAATTATCTTCAGTTCTCTGTGATGCATTTTAAGAGGGGCCTTGAGTTCCTCTCGATACATTCCATTTTGTCAATCAGGATAATGAAATATCTAGAAAACGTATCAGGAATACTCTCTAGGTTGTATAACCAGGAAGGATTTAGCTGGAGATGTGATAAACATCTTTACCTAATAGAAGGATTTTTACTTTGAAAAATTATGCTTAAAGTCTTAAGCATAAACCAAAGAGGACATAATGGGGGGTGGGAGGAATGACAGCAAGGGGGCAGATTTCAGTCCAACAAAAATAACTTTCTGACAGAAAATATGTCCAAAATTGATTATTGGTGGCTTTAAAACAAAATAAAGTCCCATGAACTAAAATTCTTCAAGTGAAGAATGGCCAATAAACCACTGATGGTGATGTGGAGGGTATGTGTTAACTGAAGGTTGGATCAAATGGCTTCTAAAAATCCACCCACTTTAATATGCCAGCATTCTAAAGGAGATTCATATACTTTGTTTTCTGACACACACACAATTCAGGTAGCTGGATATATTTCTGTATATAGAAGGAAAAAAGCTCTACTTTTCTCTTTTCTTTTTAAATCATGTTGATTATATCAAGGAGAAAAGCTCAATTAAGTATCAAGTTATCTTTAACAACTCCCTTTAACACTTGCTGAAAATACCAAAACAACAAAATAACAAGAAATGGCAGGAATGGGCTGAAGCCAACCCAGGAATTGAGGATCTGAGTTGTAGAATATAAATGACTATTAAGAACAAATTCTCTACCAGCAAATCTAAAAGGCTTCAAATTCTGACAATATGTAACCCTATCACAAGTCCACTGAGCATAAGTGTACATTTTAGTCTATGTGAACTGTACTCCCTGGAGTTGTTCAATGCACAATTTGCGAGGCCATATGGCCCAACCCTGCTTATCCTTTTTAAACCAAGAGAACATGACTGACCCTCTTCCAGTTAGACACACTGAGTTCCATTTCCACTGATGCCCAAGGCTTCATAAGCTCAATTTTTCTTTCACCACCACCTCATGACAGCTGATGGTACATCGTTACAAGACTGCCTAACACAGTGATCAAATTGATTTTGATCTCACTGGCCCACTGCTCTGAGTATATATCCTAAGCAAGATCTTTGTCTGGTTATGACAAAAACCCAAAACCAAAAGCTCACTATTTTTTAAAGATTTTATTTATTTATTTATTTATTTATTTAAGAGAGAAAGAGAGAGCACAAGTGGGAAAAGAAGTGAGGGGGAGGGGAAAGAATCTCAAGCAGACTCCCTGCTGAGCACAGAGACCCATGGACATGGGGCTCAAACCCTTGACTCTGAGATCATGACCTGAGCCATAACCAAGAGTTGAGGCACCCAGATGCCCCCAAATCTCACTATTAATAAAAGCAATAATAGTTTCTTTTAAAAAGCTCTCACTATTTTAACATTTTTTTTTTTTTTTTTTATAAACGAGCTACAAAAGATACATTTTTTATTTTTTCATCCTCTCCTTAACTTGCAGTTAAGGTTCTAGTAATGGAAAATTGCTTGAGATTTCCCATGCATACAGTGTTATTTATCTCTCAGCCTTTTTGTCATTCTAGAGGATCAGCTGCTGAGATCAGAGGGGGTACAGCTGCTGGGAAGGAGACTTAACTATGGTGATGAAAGTCTGAAACAGTTACAGAGGGCTATGATAAAGGATGTTAACCGAGTCCAATAAAATAGATTCTTTTAAAAAAAATGCCTAATTTGTTAATTATGTGATCTACTATACAGAAAATTCTAAGGAATCCACTAAAAACTATCAGAATAAATGAATTCAGCAAGATTGCAAGACATAAGATCAATATACAGAAGTCAATTCTATTTCTACATACTAGCAATGAACAATCCAAAAATGAAATTAACAATTCCATTTATAAGGGCATCAAAAACACATGAATAAATTTAACAACGTAAGTATAAGACTTGTACATTAAAAACTGCAAAACATTATTGGAAGAAATTAAAGAAGATCTAAATAAATGGGAAGACATCCCATGTTAATGAATCAGAAGCCATATTGTTATGCTGGTGATATGCCCCAAATAGACCTACAAATTCAATGTAAACCCTGTCATACTTTCAGCTGCCTCTTTTGAAGAAACTGACAAGCAGATACTAAAACACAGATGGAAGTTTAAGGGACCCAGAATAGCCAAAATACTCTTGGGGGGGGGAAAATTGAACAAAGTTGGAAGATTCACATTTCCCAATTTCAAAACTTACTATACAGTTAAAGTAATTAAAACAGGTGGCCCTGGCTTAAGGACAGACATATAGACATTTCTCCAAAGTATATATACAAATTGTCGCTAAACATAAAAAGTGTTCAATATCGTAAGTCATCAAAGAAATAAAAACCAAAACCACAATGAGATTTTTCATACCCATTAGGACAGTTATGATAAAAAAAAAAAAAGTAGACATCAACAAGTGTTGACAAGGATGTGGAGAACTGGAACCCTCACACACTGTTAGAGGGAATGTAAAAATGGTGCACCCCCTCTGGAAAACAGCCAACAGTTCCTCAAAACGTTCAACATATATAGGTGCCATATGACCTCACAATTCTACTCCTAGGTATTTATACAAGAACTGTGAAAACGTATGTCTACACACAAACAGTTTACATACATGTTCATAGAAGCGTTATTTCTAAGAGCTAAGATATGGAAACCCAAATATTCATCAGCTGAGGAACAGGTTTAAAAAATGTGGTATATGCATCCAGTGATTATTGTATTGTATTATTCAGCAATAAAAACGAATGAGGTACTGATACATGCTAGAAGATGGATGAACCTTGAAAACATTATCTTAAAATGAAAGCAACCAGTCAAATATGACCATTCATTATATGGTTCCATTTATATGAAATCCACAATAAGCAAATCTATAAATACAGAAAGTAGATTAGTTATTTCTTCAAGGTTATGGGGAAAATGGGGATCAACTACTAATGGAATTAAAAATAAAAGAGGATTCTTTTGGGGGCAGTGGAAATGTTCTAAAATTGTTTGCAGTCATGATGGTGCAAGTGTGAATATACTAAAAACCAATGATATATATACATATATATATATTTTTTAAATGGGTGAATTTTATATGTGAATTATATCTTGAAGATATGAAAGAGAGTGAGAAGAAAAGTACCAGGGGGAATGAAGGAAGGGAAGAGAGCAAAGACAACAAGCACCACCAGAGAGCTGAAGTGAATTCTAGAGGATTTATTTAGGGGAATGGGAAGACCCATGCCATCATGTCTTTCTTAAATCTCTGACACAGCCACTCCAGATATTTCAATGACCAGCCTTTGGGGCAGCAACAGTGTCACTATAACACCATAGTAATGAGCACTTCCAGCTGACTGCATACAGAAGTAAATTCCCCTTTAGACTTCTGATTTAGGCTACTGGCTAGGAATATCAGATTGCAATTGTAGGTTAGGATGGTCGGGTATTTTTTCCCTCTTTGACGTAAGTAGCGATCCTTTAAAATGGTGATTATTGTATCAAAGATGGAAGCAATGATTCCAACCTATATTTTCAGAGGATGAGATGGAGACTTAACTATTGAGGGTCATTCATTTTTCAGGGCTCTGTAGAGTAGTGCTTAACAAACTATGGCCCATGGGCCAAATTCAACCTATTGCCTGTGCTTGAAAATAAGTTTTGTTGGAACAGACATGCCCGTTCCTTTACATATTGTCTCTCATTGCTTTTGTGCATAGTTCAATAGTTGCGACACAGACCCTTGGCCTGCAAAGTCTAAACCATTGACTATCTGGCCCTCTATGGAAAAAATTTGCTAATGGTAGCTCTAGAACAATAGGATTAATTCAACTTTTTAACAAAGGATTTGCATATGCAAATCAACACTCCCCTCTTCAAAGCATCCACTTAATTAGATGGTTTATGTTTATTTCAGTGATGCTACTGTTGCTCAAGGCTTTTTTTGAAACTCCCCTTTGGGCTGTCTTTAAGACCTGAAATGTATGCTTTTTAATATTCTAGCAATGGAAAATCTTGGCACTTATAAGTAATAGGTAGCTATTTGGAACCAAGATGGCAAATCAAGATGGGTTAAACTATCATTGGTTTAAAATCAGGGTTAACTCTGAAACAAGTCAACTGGCATTCCCATGTAGCATGTAAATTGCCTTCAAAAGCAATTTCAAATGGGTTCCAAAACTGATTTTCGAATAGAGACAGAATCTTTGGAATAATTGTTGAACCTCCTACTGCCATTATTTTGAAAAACAAGCTCATTTGGATGTATAAATTCTGGTATATTGGTTAAACCGGTCTCTTTACTTCCCAGTCACATCTCATACTGGCAACTTAGGATACATTTATTATCAACGGGTGGGAAAATGTGTCTGATGTGCCCCTGAATATTATGTGCCAGGAAAACAGATTTACAAAGACATTAACTCTCCGTGGTTCAATTATCCTTGATGGGCTCCCTAATAGCTGGAGGGCCTGTGCATCTTCTTCCCTGACTGGGTCCAGAAATTCATTCTTCTATAAAAGAGAAATGTTCCAGTTCAGTGGTTCTCACAGGGAATACTCTTCTGTGTATGACAGCAGATAAAAAAAGGGGGTCCCTGCACTTCAGATGCTTTCCAAGTCTTTTGCCTAAGGTACACCATAACAAGGGTTATTTCATTAATTTCAAAAGTTGGGGATCACTTTTAAAAGGACAAATATAGGGGCACCTGGGTGGCTCAGTCATTAAGCATCTGCCTTTGGCTCAGGTCATGATCCCGGGGTCCTGGGATCGAGCCCCTCATCGGGCTCCCTGCTCAGCAGGAAGCCTGCTTCTCCCTCTCTCACTCCCCTGGCTTGTGTTCCTTCTCTCGCTTTGTCTCTGTCAAATAAGTAAATAAAATCTTTAAAAAAAAAAGACAAATATAGGCCAAGTTTTTTTCTCAGAATTTATACTGTAATGCTCACAAAAGCCAATGCAAAATGCATCACCCAGATTTTCTGGTTTTGCAGTCTAAAGTGTAGTGAAAAATCAATACTTAAACCTTTAAAGAGTCAGAAATCTATAACCTAGCAAAATCTTTAATTTTTACAATTCTGTTTCTAAATAGTTTACCATTTTCTTGCCCATCTATAATTTGACAATTTTCTTAGACAACTTGCCTTTACTGAATCTTTCCATAGCATTTGATTCCTTTTCAGAGAAAAATAACTCTCATTTACAGTTCCAGTTCATCAGTCTGTGCAGTATTTCATTAAATTGCAAGATTTCAATAATAACAAGTGCAATGGACATACACACGTTTGGGAATACACGCAGCTAACTCCCAGTAAGCAAACAATTCAATTAGTTGGGAGAAATACGCAAGCTTACCAAGGAGTATCCTTCTAGCTGCAAAGGCCAAGGGCATCAATATGTTTTATAGCAAAAATGGAAAGCTTCAGGCCATTAAGTCGGGTGAGTGGCAGCCGGCTGAGTAAATACTACCTCGTAAGTGCGTACGTGGTACACAACCCCGTGATAGGACATAAATGCCTTGGCAGCTGCAAGTTTCAAATGCCCAGAGAAACCTTGCATGCAGGCTGATTCTATTCTTGAGTGGCCATCTAGAAGTCCATCTAAGACTTCTCTATGAAACGATCTGTGGCTCATCTCTTATTCATAAGCAAGGGCTGGTTATTAGTGTACCAGGAAATGGAGTCAGGAAAGCAAAGAACCACAGAAAACATCTAGAGACTGAGGACCTTAAATGGAGAGGTTTTCACAGAATGCAAATTTGTCTGGAAAAAAGAGGATATGCATCTCTGGCAAATCGCACTGTTAGAAGATAGAGGAGGGTCAGTAACGTATCCTTCAGACTGAGAAGGCACCGTGAGACTGAAAAACGAAGCAGGCCCTTCCGTACTATTTACGTGTGGTTTTATTCAGGGTAACTTACTGAGGGAGGCGTCAGGCAGACAAAAGATCCAGTACTATGTAGCTGTTCTCCAGCCCGTATGTGAACTTTAATCCACAGCGAGGGGCAGTGTGGCGAGGTCAAAGGGTAGTTATCTAACATGACGCCTTTTGTGCCCCACTTTAGGGAAGACCAGAACAAGCCTTCCAGTCAGGGCTTACATTAAGCTCCAGGGTCCTGGAACAGGTAGCCTTGAGGGAGGTCATCGAATGGGCAGGAACATGATGGAGGGCCAAAGATGGAGTCAGTTTTGTCAGCACTCCTACACCCAGATGCTTTAAATCTTTAGAATTAACCTCAGTGAAGTCCTCCTTCTCCCCCACATGATCCAATCCAGTGGGCCAAATGTCAGGAGGAGGGGACAAAAGGGTGGCAGTGGCTTTGGTGGGAATGGAGAAGTCATCTAAGAACCAAGAGACCCTAATCCTTGGCCTCCTGCATATTGCTTTCCTTCTAGACTCATGGAAAAAGTTATTACAAGCTATTTTTGGTAGCCGGGAGACAAAAGAAGTTACCAATGGAGATCAACTTTTATTGCTATTTTGTTAGATAAAGCCAGTCTTACTTAGCTTTTAGACAATCCATTTGCGGTTTGTCCTTTCATTGAGCACACTGACATTTCTGTAAAGTGATCTTCCGGAATGCCACTCAGCTACTAAGAAGAAATGATGAAGTACAGCTGCCTTCTCAGAAATGTCTGACCTGCTAAACTGTCTGCAATGAGAGGAATATTAAATGATGGGGTTTCTGGAAAACAAAGCACCACACCATGTTGTTTTGTTGTCTGAGCTTATTCTTTGAAATCACATTTATCTTTCTTCCGAGTCATTATGAAAAGGTAAGCTGTTTGCAGAAGCTCGGTGATAGCTAACGGACTCGCTCTAAATAATCACATCTTATTCTCCGTTATGTGTGTGTTTTATGTCCTTAGATCATACAAGCTTGGCTTCATTAAAAGGAAAAAAAAAAGTCTAAAATGTGTATTCAGCACATGGAGGTTACTTGATTTACCAGCCTTTTAAGTGAAGAATATAATGATGAGCAATGGAGTTTAAGATTAAATAGGAAAATGGAATTAAAAGGGATTATAGAAGGGAATATTTGTATCTACATTGACAAATATTCATGTTCAAGAAAGGATCTTCCAAGAACACGGTATCTCAGAATTCCCTGAATGCGTCTGGACTTCAGAACACCATGCTTTCCTATGTACGGTCTGCTACACTCTTACGGCCCTTCTTCCATATCTCGCAAATCCCAGCATCTTTAACCCTTTGGAATTAACTTCAAGGAAGCTCTCTTTCTTCCCCACACAATCCTTGCTCCCATGGATCACAGTAGTTTTGTTACAGTTACCACACTGTACTGATATGGTTTCTGTCACGCCTGCTGTATTTCAGTCCCATGAAGAGAAGGACAAATTCTGGGTCTAAGTTTTATCTACCCCAGGATCGAGCATTAAGCCTGCTCTATAATGGATATGGGGAAAATATTTACTAAATGGATGAAACAGAAAAAGGAAAAGAAAAAAGGTGGCTAACACAAGGTCAAAAGTCAAGTGAACATGCTGTTCAAGTGGCCCAGAAGCATATGATGCTTCGTTTGACACACGAAGACCTCGGAGCACGGAAGAGGGGGTAACAGCCAGGCATGAGGCGAAAGGCTGAGGAGTGGGTCTTGAGAAACAGGAGGGAGGAGGGCATTCCAGACAGAGAAGCAGCAAACACACACAAATACCAAACCGTCAGAAGGGCGAGGAGAAGGTAGAATCTGTGTTCAACTTCACAAGCACTTTGTCATTGCAGCAGGATGAAGCAGGGGGTGGCCACCACGTAAGGCTAGACACTTTAAAATGGGGGCATTTTTAAAAAAGATTTTATTTATTTATTAGAGAGAGAGAGAGAGAAGGAGAGAACACAGCAGGGGGACTGAGAGAGAGAGAAGCAGGCTTCCCGCTGAGCAAGGAGCCTGATTCGGGGCTCGATCCCTGGACCCTGGGATCATGACCTGAGCCGAAGGCAGACGCTTAACTGACTGAGCCACCCAGGTGCCCCCAAATGGGTGCATTTTATTGTATGTAAATGATACCTCAAGACAGATGTTAAAATACAAGATCAGATCATCTTTTTTACTGAGCCAAGAGTCTCCACTAACATTCTTTCTTCCTATTTCTGGCAGATATCCCCCCCCCATAATGATTCCACAGAGATCCCTGAGAGAGGAGTCTGTTACTCATCTTTGTGTTATTCAGCTTTACCTCTCAGAACATCTAACAAGGCCTGGCACACAGTAGGACTCTATACCACTGCTTTTAGCAGTGGACCTCACGGCCACGTATCTGCGTGCACACAGAGAGTCAGTGTGAAAGCAAACAACAGCCTCCCCAAAATTCAGCAAAGATGCCTGCGTGACTACCAACCTCCTTCGTAAATTGATGCTCATCACCGGCCTTGTTAATACACTAAGAAATAATGGCGGGGCTTGGTGAATTCAGAGCTTGAGTTCAGGAGACAACCTCTCATAGACCCGACACGTAAATGAGAACCAGCATGCCCTTGCGGAGAAAAGGATTTTCTCACCTCAGTGACAACACTTAGATCTACCTTCCCTCCTCCTCGTGCCTCTGCTGCTCCCTACAGCTCCTAAGAAGTGACTTGAATGATTCAAGAAGTCAAATACAATTTCTGAAAACTTTCACATTAAAAACCTCTGAGCACAAGGCAACTTGCCAAGCTTCTTCCACAAGTCAGTGTGGCAGGAAAGAAGGTGGGGACCGTGCTGGACAAAAGGAACTCAAGGGCTATGGCAGCTGGATACCAACAGAAGGAGGTGAGACAAGCCTGACTGGACAAAGCAGCTCCCAAGGGTATCTGAGACAACTGCTGATTTTGAATGTGAACCAGGTCATACGTTAAGAGGCAAATTTATTAACCTCAAAAGCTGGTGATTATTAACTGGGAAAAAAATTACAAAATGACACTTCAAGTATGATTTTTGGGGGGCTAAAAAACAGGTACACAGAAATGCATGTGAAAAAAACGTATGGTGTTAACAGTAATCCTAGTGGCAGGAAGTTGGGTTTTCATTTTCTTATATTGCAAAATTTTCTGCAATGTCTACCTATTGCTATTGTAATAAAAAGGCTCTTAATTTTAAAAAAGTAGAGAACGACTTAGTGCTTCTTTAACAAGTAAATCTTAGACTTTAAATATTTTAGATTACTATATTAAGACTAGAGTTCCCATTTTCAAGTTGTTTTTTAAACTTTTCTTTCTCACAAATAGAAAATATTCAGTGCTATATCCACAGTCGTAACGTACGATGTATTTGCTGAAATTACTTAAAAGCATTTTGACTGAGGAAAATTTTACGTTGAAGTTTTTTCTTATTTTTTGTTGCTTTTGTTTTGGTTTCTGAGCAAGATTTTTCACACAAGATGTTGTATCAGACAAGATGCCATATGTCCCCCAAACCTCAGCAGGAATAACTCGGAGTCTGTAAAACAAATTTAATGATGCTTTTCCATAAATTGACTTCCCTATGATCCTTAAAATATGCACATATTTTAAGAAACCAATAATGAGGCAAGCCTAATTAAGAAAGAGATAATTATGACTAACAAAAAACATTGGCAAATCACGTTCAGAGATGTATATTAGGATGTTTGCCATGATTTTCATGTACAATATAATAACTGTACATTGTATGCTTTAATCCTTGGATAATTAAGATACACTACATTAGGCTTTTAGAAAGAACATCATTGTTTTGAACATTTTGCTTTTACTCCATAGAGAAAAGTCTTTTTTCCTTCCATTCTTGATGTTTATGACTTTGGGAAGAAAACACTTCACAAATCTTTATGTGGCATCATCACATGTGGATAAAAAAGTGAAATAATTATCCACTTATTTTAGCTTTTAACACTAACATTCACATATTTTTAGAGCATTAAAAAAAAAAGTCATGACCTCTCACTGAAAATGGCTAAGCAAAGGAATTCAACTGCTTCAAAACAACCAAAAAATTAAACACAGAAGAAATTTCTTTGGAACAAGAACACTGTGGCAACTCCAAAAGGCAAAATACAAAGCATCTAAGCAATGGAGGGTAGTTACATACCTCCTGCTATGTTAGTGGAAGTGGGTTTCCCTAAAAGCTCAAGTCAGACGAGGACTCCAGAAGAGGCCCATCCAAGCATTAGGACAACTAGATGGAGAGGTGTAAGTCTGCAGGGGCTGGTTAGAGGGAATATATCTGGAGGCAAGTAAGTTGCAGAAGACGCCACAGAATGTCACGGGACATACAGCTCACACAAACCCTCCTTATACCTGCCCCGGTGTTACCTGTGACCTACACTTAGAGGAGGGAGCCCACCAGCAGGAAAGCAGGAGAGGTGACAGTCTCTAACTTCAGTGTCTTTGCTGTGAATCCCATCACCTGATCAAGCCTAACATCTAAGGGAGGACAAACCCACGCAGCAAAGACAGTAACCTGTTTGGTGAGAGGACTTTTGAAACAAAAATCGAAATGGAAATTTCAGATTAGCCCAGTTCACATTCCTCTTGCCCCATGAGCAAAAATGAAGAACATAAGAAAAACCCACAACGAAACAGGATTTTCTCAAATAGATCCCCCAGTCTGCTGAGAAATTTTAGATAAAAGAGCTCAGAAACAGAGAGACAAGTTCAAAAATGTGTGCGTGCACGTGTGTGTGTGTGTGTGTGTGTGGCTGGCAGAGATCAGATAAAAAAAGAGAAATGAAAATATTACTGAGATGAAAACATTAGGAAGAAATAGGTGAAACAGATACAGCTAAAAATCACAATCAAAAATAAGGTGGACAGGATTAAGTCACCATAAAAGGGAATTGGGGGGGGTGGAGACAAGATACATATAATTGGTGCTTTGGAGGAAAAGCATGCCGAAAAAGACTCCAAAATCGGTCCCACGGGTGGTCAAGAAGGAACAAATAACACCTAAATGAAACAGGAGGTCACATCTATCACACTGACAAAAATGTTTAAGTCTTACAAACAGTGGTTATTGGCAAGCCTATGGCGTGCTGGGAGTTTCGATCACTGCTGGTGACAGTGTAGCTGCAAACACCCGTTCATCCACTCTGGCATCACCTGCCACGGCTGCAGACAGACGCAATCCACAACTCAGCAATGCCATGGCAAAGCACACACCCAGCAATCAGAATACATGCCTACACGCATCACTATACATGCATACATTCATGATAGCTTTTTTGTAATTGCCAAAAACCGGGGCAGGGGGGGGGGGGGGGGGGCTCAGTCTGTTAAGCCTCTGACTCTTGATCTCAGCTCAGGTCATGATCTCAAGGTCATGAGACCAAGCCCCACGTCAGGCTCCACATTTAGCGCAAAGTCTGTTTGAGATTCTCTCTCTCCCTCTCCGTCTGCCCCTTGCCCTGCTCATTCACGCTCTTTCTCAAATAAATAAAATCTTTTAAAAAAATTGCCAAAACCCCGTTAATATCCTTAAGCCCAGCAGAATGGGTACATATTTTGTGGAATATTCATGCAGTGGACTACGATACAGCAGGGGTCAGCAAACTTCTCCTGCAAAGTGCTAGGTGGTCAATATTTTCCACTTGGAGCGCCTCGGATCAATATCGCAACTACTCAGCTCTGCACCGGAGCACAAAACAGCCACAGACGTGTTACAGAAACAAATCAGTGTGGCTGGTTCCAATTCAACTTTATTTATGGGCAATGACATCTGAATGTCATAATTTTCATGTCGCAAATGCTTTTTCTTTATATCTTTTCAATCACCTAAAAATGTAAAAACCGTTCTCAGCTTGCAAATAAGAATAAGCAGTGGTCTAGACACAGCCTACAGGCCAGAGTTTACTAACCACTGTTGTACAGCAATAACAAGGTATAAATTCCAACTACCTGCACAAGATTAGTGAGTCTTAAAAGATTCAGTTAAAAAAAAAAAGTGAGCAAGTACAAAAATACATACTAAAAAAGGAAAATCATAGGATATCAGTACAGAAAAAGCATTTAAACAAAATCCAACATTCTTGATAAGAACTCCTAACAAACTTGACAAGAACTTCTTTAACAACCTCTTAACAAAGAGAGGAACTTCCTTAACTTGATAAAAAGACATCTACAAAAGCCTACAGCTAACATCATACTGGATCCTCTGCCCCTAAGATTCAGGACAAGGCAAGAATGTCCTCTCTATGCAAATCTAGGCAACATCACACTGGAAGTCCTAGATAGAACAATAAGGAAATAAAAAGCATAGAAATTGGAAAGGAATAACACCATCTTTGCTCACAGAGGACATGACTGTCTACATAGAACATACCAAAGTGGAGGAGGAGAAAAAAAACCCTCCTAGAATAAGCCAGTATAGCAAAAATATAAGGCTAATAGATAAAAGTCCATTGCTTTCCTATATACCAAAAATGGATAATTGTAATTTGAAATTTAAAAACAATACCATTTACAATAAAGAGATATTCTGTACTCATAAATTGAGAATACTTAATTTCATGATGACATCAATTCTTCCCAACCTGACCTATAGGTTTGCTGGTATCCCAATTGAAATCCCAGCAAACTCTCCTGTGGATATCAACAAATAGCTTCTAAAGTTTATGTGAAAAGGAAGACCCAGGAAAGCCAACACAACACTGAACAAAATTTAGGGACTCACAAAACTCAACTTCTATAATTACAAAGCTACAGTAATCAAGACAGTACAGGATTAGCAAAAGGACAGACACATATCAATGTAACAGAATAGAGAGCTCAGAGATACATCAATATAGTCAATTGATCTTTGACAAGAAACAGTGGTAATTAAATAGTGCTTTCAACAAATGGTGTTGTCTGCATGCAAAAAAAAAAAAAAAAAAAAGACACAAACCTTAAACCTCTCACAAAAATTCCAAATGGATCCTATATTGAAATGTAAAAGTAAAAAACCCCTAGAAGATAATATAGGAGAAAACCTAGGTGACCTTGGATTTGACCATAAATTTTTAGATGTACCACCAAAAGCAAGATCCATGAAAGAAGGCATGTTAAGTTAGATTTCATTAAAGCTGAAACACTCTGCTCCGCAAAGGACACGGTTTAAGAAAATGAAAGGACAAGCCACAGACTGGGAGAAAATATTTGCAAAACACCTATTGGTAAAGGAACTGTATCCAAAATATGCGAAGAACCCTTAAAAATTCAAAAATCAGACAAAACAATTCAGTTTTTAAAACGGGTAAAAGATCTGAACAGACATCTCACCAGAGAAGATTTACAAGTGGCCAACACACAAAAAATGTTCAACATCATTTGTAATTAAAGCATACATACAGTATGGGCTCAGTAAAGCTAAACTTACCACCAGCTGTCATGTCCTGAACTGGTACAGACATTATTATAAAGAAAAGCTAGGGACTGGTGACCCTCAGTCAGGACAGGGACACCATCACGGAAAGATGGGGGTAGGAAGGGGAGAAAAGGGAGCCTCTGGGGAGGCAGATAGGATCTGGGTCTTCACCCAAGTGGTGGGTACTTGGGAATTTCCTTTATAAACAATTCTTAGAACTGTACATTTTAGTTTCATTCCATTTCCTGTTACATGTGACCCTAAGAAGGCTAAATATTTTAAAGACGTAATGAAAGGTAATTTCTTGAAATTAAAAAGTAGCCACATCAAGAGGGCCCACTCCATCCCAGGAAAAAATTCTGAAGCATCAGCATCAAGACAAGACACAGGGGAAGTTCACTGGACAATTTTCTAGGCAGAAAAGCAAGCTGCATTCATGGGGAGGAAAAAAGGTTGCTCTTATTTTTCTCCACAGCAACACTTTAAAAAGGCAGGGTGGGGAGTGAGGGAGTATAGACTTAACCTCAGTTTATAAAATAATTTCTATCCATCTACCTGTCATTTATATTATGCCTGGAGAGAGGTGTAGAAGGTTCACAAATGTGAATGGTGTTTATTTCTGGACAATACAATCTTGGCTTTTTTTCCCCTAACTTTCTGGACTGCTCAGGAATTTTTTTATTATGGTAATGTGCCATCTTTATAAAAACAATGAAGTCATTTTTGTTGGGGGGGGAGAGGTAGGCATATCACTTTTTACTTTGATAAGGTTCAAAGTCTGGACTCTAGGCTCAAACTGAATTTGAATTCAGGTCTGCCTTTGACCCACAAATAAATTCAACTGTTAACCATGATTTATACGAACTCCTCCTTTCCCATTCTTTTTCTTTAATTGTGCCATCTTCAGGTTATCTTAGATACTAGCTATCATCCGGGGAATAAATAGAGGAATTTGGCCAGCAAATTGAAAGAAAATTCACCCCCTGGGTACTTAGCATCCAGATAAAGTCTTTTGCATTTGTTATCATTGATCCTCACCTACAGTTTCGGAGTCTTGTGGCAATCAATGAAAAATCCTAATAATTCACCTTAGACATTTATACTGTGCGTACCCATGGCAGACATCAGTCTAAATGTTTTATATACATGGACTCAATATTCACAACATCCCTAGAACGTAGAAGTTTTTATTCTCCTCTTTCTACAGATAAGAAAACTGAGGCCCAAAGAGGTAATGTAACTTGTCAGAGGCCAGATAACTAGCAAGTGGAGAAGCCAAGACACCACTTTTTCATAGGGGACTATCCTTAACTGTGTAGTCTTGTCTCAAGAGAGTGCTCGAGATCAACACGTACGGTCAGTCAAGCCCACTTCCCAAAGCTTATCCAGCCTCATTGGGCATATCTGCTGCCACATCTTGGCCTCCCACCCATGGGCCATACACTGCAGCTGACTGTGAACGCTCCTCACCAAAATTCCAGTTCAATACTAAGGGGTGCCGTACCCATACTGGGTCTTACATGATCAGGTCACATTCATGAGAACACACTATTTTTGTTTTTTCTATTTTCAGTTAGTAGACTTTGCTCCTTCTGTGTCTGAGTTGAGGCAAGAAAGAAAAATCACTTCAACAGCAACTTTTTTATACTTGATATAAATACTCTTTAATATCCAGTCATTAAAAGTGCATTAGTCTCTTTTCAAGGGGTTCCCAGAGAGCATAATAATAAAAATTTTAAGAGGCAGCTCAATCCCCGTTTGGCCTAGATCCTAGAATCTGGGTATTCAGACAAAAGTCATCTATCTCCCCTCTTCCTCCAACCTCCTAGAAAAAGGCAGTTCCTAGAAGAACTTTTGTTTGAAACATAGGTAATTTTAGCTTCAGCTCTTGGCAACACAAAGAACCTGCTGCCAATCACAGCCAAATCTCAACTCTTCATAAAGCAAGAATGTGGGTCCTGATTGCTACTGTACCACCTCCCTCCCCAAGCCTCCTGAGCTTAGATCTACAAGGCGGGAATGCAATACAGGTAGATGTAAAATATTAACCCAATACCCTCATACCAGGCAACGGGGGCCCAGACTAAGCAGTGAGCTTGAAACTGAAATTCTGGACACACTCAAAGCACATTCAAATGCTTCTTTCTTCTTTCATAAACAATAATGACCAAGGTGATTCATTTGACAGTTGTCAGCTGAAAGAAGAGTAGAGCCCTACTCAAGACTGTAGAGTCAGTCCAGAGGTCTTCCTCTCTCATTCCCTTGATTCTGTGATGTTACATCCTCTTTACATTCAGTTAGCGACAATTAACTTGCAGTACGAGACTTATAATTTCCTAAGCTGCTGAGATTAAAATGACACAATAAGGAGCTAAGACGTGAACGAGATGGCTATCCAACTGTCAAACCAACACAAAATTAGGTGCACTATTATTTCTCCTCTGGAGGAAGGAAGGGACCTACCATTTATCACCTGCTACTCTTATATGCTACTTAACAGTTATAAGTAAAGGGAGGCTCTGAGAAATGAAATATGCTGTCCCCGAGAATATGTAGCTTAGGAAGAAACGAGAACCAGAATTTGCAGAGTGTGCCTCGTTCTGAATTCATGTCCCACCTACTATATGGGACGCTCTTGAGAGAATTATTGGTGGAAATTCAGGCCGTTCACTGAGGGAACTGAGAAATGTGCAGGTGCACACAAAGGAAGGTTTTTCTTGACATCTATCAGGGAGGGCTAGATTTACTACTTTCTACTATTGTAATATACACAAATACATCAGCAAGATACATATCTAGAAGATCTTCGTTGTTCTCCCCCCAAATACATGGTATATGTTCCTTTTCGGTGTGAAAGGCACAGAGAAGGATTACTTCCCCCTGTCAAACACAAAACCAGAATAAGGTCCTCTACCCCATTATAAATAGACTGCTATTCTGCAAGAATAGTTCTGGAATGGAATCACCCGTGGGGTTCAGTCAGCCAGCCATTCCATAAACATTTACCCAAAGTCCTACCTACGCCCAGTGTTGATACATAGAGACAAAAGATGGTTTGTCTTCAAAAAATCTGAATTAGAATTGGAAAGACAGATGAAAAATAATTATTACATTGGATAAAGATTCTGGAATGCTACAGAAACCCAAAGATGGAGCATTTGGTACCAAATGGAAAAGACAGAACACCGGCCAAGGCTTCCAGTATAGGATTCAGCCAGGAGTATCTAGAAAGTGCCTGGAAACAAGTGACCAGTTATGACTGGAGCAACTTAGGGTGGGAATGTATTGGAGCAGGGGAGAGCAAGCTGGAGATGAGGTCGAAGAGCTAAGCTGGGTCCAAATCAGGTAGGCCCTCCTGTGCCATTTACAACAGAATGTTTTATCCAGAGACAGAGTGATGCCTCTGTCGATTTGTTAGCGGGGAACTAACACAATCTGATGGAGGTTCTAGGAAGATCACTCTTTAAATAGAGCAGAATGGAATGGGGAGATATTACAGATTAGCGGAACATCTAGGCAGGTGGCCCATTTACGTGGGTCTGAGCTAAGAGAGTGACAGTGGACAAGGAACAGATAGAAAACTATCTAGGAGAATAAACTGCCAAATTTATTGACAGTCTAGGATGATGGGCAAGGGAGGGACTGGGGTAACACCAAGTACCCCTACCAGGACAATTGTGATACCTTCACTGGAAGGACAGAGCTGGGTGAAAATGAAAAGATGATAATTTTAGATACTTTTCCTTAAGTGTCTCTTTAAACCATGGTTGCTTTAATTCTAACACTCCTTGTAGTATAGCACCCGTAATTAAGATTTAATTATTTACAATGACAGTGATGACAGTCACAGGATATTTTTTAAGTAATTTAAAAAATGAACGGTTTGGCCCACAGTCTCCAGAATAAGGAAATACAGGAGGAAATGCATGTATCCAGAGTAAAGAAATAAAGCAGTGAATACATGAGTAAGAGAACTCATTTTTGCAAATGAAATTCAGAACATGGCCAACATGAGCATGAGTCATACCTCAGTGGGTTATCTCCCCCAGTGAAAACTCATACATCACTTCCCAAAAGATGTTTGGAGTGGGAGTCCACGTTGCCTTCCACTCATTCCCCTAAAGGGAACACTTATCATTATAAATGTTGACAGAAGATGAACTCCAAATTCTAGTTTTAGTTAGAGTTAATGTAAATTGAGAAGTCCCAAAGAAGAGCAGTAATCTCTAACTCAAATGCCCTCAGGGACAGTCAGATAATAGACATCAGTAAAGCAGTCTGGACATGATGTAATAGGGAATGAAGACAACAGCCAATGGAACCAGTCAGCCCCCCTTTGTCGGTTTGAAAACATAGTTGCAAATTCTTTGTATAATTAGCCTATCAAGAGGTGGAGTATCTGGCCCTTCCTTCGTTTTCCATCTTGGTGGACTTGAGATTGCTCAAGCCAATAGAATACAAGAAAGGGACACAGTATGATCTCTGAGGCTTAGTCCTGAGAGGCCAGGTGGCTTTTGCCTTTTCCAGCTTCATCGTGGATCATCGAGTCATCATGTTGGAAGGCTGACTACCCTGAGGCTGCCATGTTGCAGAACACGCCTAGAAAGAACACATGGAAAGCTGGAGGCTTCAGACAGATTTGGGGGATTCCCAAGGAGCCCTGAGCTCTCCTGGCCTAGGCACACATGTGAATTACTACTCCTTCAGATGATTCTTCTCCCCAAATTTAAGTCTCCCCAGCTGAGGCCTTAGCCACTGTGGACTAGAAACAAACCATTCCCACCATGCCTTGTCCACATTCCCAACTCAGAGTCCATGAACATAATGAAAGGGTTGCTGTTTTACAACATCCAGTGCCAAGATGGTTTTTTACACAGCAAGAGAAAACTAGCGGGCCTCAAGAGAAAGCTAGGGCCTGCCCTATTCCGCCCGACGCTGACCTGAGGGAGCGCAGGGCCAGTGTTGGCAGACCCTCCCCTTTATCAAAAGAAGTCAGAAACTGAGATCTGTAGGTGACTTTTTCGATTGTTAGAACACGGTGTGGGCCAAACAAAACATGATTTTGACTGGGTTTAGTCCTTGACCCGCCAGCTTGCACCTCTTCACGTAGCATATAGTTTCTTCGGAGGCAAAGAGATGCACCCTTGACGACAGCGCCTTTCAGAGAGCACACGGGCAGCGTGGTTCAGACCACCTCACCCTCACCACTCGGCACGGACCAGCTTTGGTTGCTGCTTTTCGTTAGATAACACCAGGCAAGAGTCAGCTCTAGGAAAGGCTGAGAAATTCCCCAAAATATTCCTAAAAACACTCCGGGATTTTCTTTAGCTTTAAATCTCCAACAGATTAGAAGGTCCTATGCTAACACCTCAAGCCACGGTGAAGACAACAAAAGCCGAGGCCAAGTTTGGAAGTCATAAATATGAGCTCAAGTGGCACGCCTGGGATCCAAGACCCACTAAGCAGACCAGGAATTCAGCTGTGGAATCAAAGGTGAGCACAGAGCCTAGGACACAATAGCAGCTCAATAAAAAATAAACGTATAAATGTATAGACAGATAAATAACCATTTCAACAGATGACTTGACTAACCTTCCCTTACACTGCATTCTGGCATCTCCAAAAAACACAAAACCACAACCTAATCCTGGTTCACATAAGGTCTTAAACTAATGTAAGTTGCTAAGTCCCTAAAATAAAAATGACCAATTCTCCCAAGTTTCTATACTTGTTGGGGACCAACCAGTACAGGTAGTTCATTACAGTTCACTATAGATTAAAACCTTTGCCCGAAATAGAAGTATTAAACAACCAAAAAAGGCCATTCTCATTTAAACTCCATAGTGGGGAGTCTTGTATCCAAGCCAGCATTGAGTTCCGAAAGAAAGGAAAGAACAGAGTACCACCCAGGCCTAAATTAATCTTGTAAAGGGCTAGGGTTTTGTTTGTCTGTTTTAATTTTCTTTGTAAGAAGCAGAGAAAAGAAGTCACATGAGACTCGGCAAGAATGTTTACTTTCAAAGAGGTTACATTCAACAAATTAGCATTCTACTTACTTTCCGTGAAATCACTGTACGACGGCGATCTGCACAAGTGAGCTAGGATATAATTACCCTATCAGGGCTGAATATTAAAGATGACTTGGATACGAACGCAGATTGCAAAGTCAAATCTGCCGCCGTTCTGTGATCTGGTCAGAAGGCCTTCAGAGAAGGATGGCTCGAAAGGGCCAGACTTTGACACCACGGCCAAAAGATTTTTTTTCCTTTCCTTTCTGCCTGCATTAGACCCCAGGCCCATATGCACAAGAAAGTCCTTAAAACAGGTGAAGAATGCCTGCTATCTCCTGTCTGGATTATAAATGGGGGACTTTTGAGATTTGATATGGGGTACCAAAGGAATTCTGGTTTCTCCAGTATTTAGGGGTGGATACAGGACCAGGAAGGGCCAAGAGTTGACAAGTAGATGGGAGGAAACACCCTGGAGACTAAGAGCCAAGGCTGCTGCCAGCTATCCTGATAATGCTCCTTTCTCCTCCACGTCCCTTTTAGCGCATGTTCTGGGTGAGCCTGGAGAACAGTGTGGAAAGCTTGCTTGTCATCTCGAAGCCTATAAAAATCACTGTGAAAGTTTCTGAGTCAAGCTGAGCTCAAGAACATTGCTTGACCTCACAGCAAGGGCTTCACCATGCACCCAATAAATCCTAAGATGCTACTCATCAAACCCGGCTTTTCTTGATTTACATTAACCGAGGATTCCAGGAGATGTGACCACAGGGAAGTAAAGGATCCTGTGTTGCTATACTGTATACCACTGCTCCAAAATACTCTGCTACAGGGAAGCTGGATCTTCAGTGAGTTCAGGTAGCTGTTGGCAGAAGGTGAGGCGTGTGTGTGTGTGTGTGTGTGTGTGTGTGTGTGTGTGTGTGTAAAATGGAGAGGAGACACCCAGAACCAAACGCCATTTTACAGATAAAATTAGTAATTTTATTTTTTCTGAGCTAATAAAATTTAGTATCTTGAATACTATTAAAAAGTAGCTCTTGGGACACGTGAGTGGCTCAGTCAGTTAAGCATCCCACTCTCGATTTCGGCTCAGGTCATGATCTCAGGGTCCTGGGATCGAGCCCTGTGGCCGGGCTCCCTGCTCAGAGGGGAGTCTGCTTGAGGAGTCTCTCTCTCTCTGCCCCTCCCCCACCATGCTTGTGCACATGCACACACGCACATACTCTCTAATAAATCTTAAAAAAAAAAAACTAGCTCTTAAATAAGTAAACCTTCCTATAAGAACTCAGAAGACAGGCAATTAAAGGAACCTCAAACTCAATCTTTTCAAAAAGGAACCTCACTGAGGTCACAATAAAACTCACATTTACCTAATTAAGTTATAAAAATAGAAGTTCTGCCCAGAAAGTTCCATAACAAAGAAAGGAAAAGGGAAGGTGCAACAGGAAACAACGAGGTGTTTGGTGGCTTCAAGGATAAACATTTACACTTATGCAGCAAATTCTGTTACTTTCTTAAAAAAAAAAAAAACTAAAAATTATCAGCACCTCAGCAGTTATAGGTAGAGGTTAGCAAAAGCTTCATTTCCTTTACAGAATTTCTATTTTGTTTCCTCTCCAGCCCCGGAAGGCACCACAAAATAAAGAACACGTGGTGGAGACCAAGGAGAAGAACCTAAAGGTCCAAGTTTTCGAAGGTGTGCCAATTTGAATGTCTGCCTCTGAAAAAGAAAATCCCCGTGCCTACAAGTTAAATTAAATCCCCATGCCTATCCTTACAGACGTGACCAAGTACCCACATTCGGTGATGAGAAGAATCCAGAAATGGTGTTATGGGGGACCATCTATACACTGGTCCAGAAATCTGGCTGGTGTGTCCAAAATGTTTGCTTTTGGTGTCTCTGGGTTGGACCAACAGTTTTTGAATTTTGTAAAGTCAAAGCTGTTCAAGCAAAAGCTAAGTGTGAACAAAGCAGGTGACTGTAGGGTTGCCCCAGCTGAAAGGTGCCAGCGGTTGGGGTGAACGGGGTAGCAGAGCCTGCCTCTTCCCCCTCACTCGCTTCAACAGGTCTCCCAAAGAGGCTCCACAGACCCGCTAGGGCTTTGAAAATGATCTGAGACAGCATACAATGCCACAGGCTAAAATGAGGTCACAATACTAAAATGGAAAAACATCAAAGTGAATGAAATAGAAAGGCTAGCTTAGGTTAATTTTCCTATCTAGACTAACCAAAGGGCCAACAGGCTTCAAGATTATTTTTTCCCTTTTTATGGTTTTAACAGAATTAGTTTATTGATTTTTACTTAGCACTATCTTTCTGCCTTCCAGGCAACTAGGCCATATTTTCCCCCAAATCTTACAACATCTTCATTACTGACTCAGAAGATAGTAGTCAGAAGATGGATTTTCTTAACTGATAATGCTCACCGTAAAACTCCTCCACTAAAAAGTAGTAGTAATTCAGCACAACCTTTGCTAGAAAAAATAAAATAAAATAATGGAAGAGGTTTATATGATGGCATAAATCTGGGTACACAGACCTCTGATCACCGTACAACCGCTTAGCCCAGGAACACTTAAGGAATTAAAAAAAAAATTAGAATTAAACTGAGTTATAAAATCCCAACCAGAGTTTGGTTTTGTTTTTTAATGCTAAGAAACCAGCTTTCCAGGTCCACTTAGTCTGATTACAACGTCTAGAGAATGAAGAACATGTGACGTTTCTCCCCATTTGGACAGGAACCCTGCTAGTAGGAAGCACCCACGCACAGCATTTAATACTCTGTCTAGCCCCTGTTTACTTTTTAAAATGATCTGCCACATTCTAACAATGACACCAGCACAGATCTACACATGTCCTCATCATTTCTCCAACACTGTTTGCTCAATTTCATCTCTCGCAGACACCCCCACCCCTCATGCCCACTTACCCCAGATGCGGGCACTCCCTAGGACTCAAGCTCACAACATGCCTTTGTAGGTGGCCAAGCCTGGCAAGGCAGCCCACGAGCCATCTCCCAGGCCCACAAAGGCCCACGGCACCAAGAGTTCATTCTGTCTATTTGGTTCTTAATCATACACCTTCCCTGTCACTTCCATCCCCCCATGGATGTGTCACACCATGAACTTCTAGCATGAAGGGGCTGTGGCTCGTTTGTCTGCTCTACCTCACCCAGCAGCTATCACCATGCTGCACCCACAGGGAACACACAGTATTTGTTGAACAAACCTGCATGCATTATTCCTAATCATCTCCCATCTATACATGGAACAGTGCAGAAATATACAAAGTGAGTGAGCCATGAACGGAATTTGGTTTTCTACTACCACCCACGCTCATGAGTCTTTTATCAACTCATGCCTTCCCTTACTGTCACTTATGTTTGTTTTACTATGTTGTTTATCACAGGACACACTCTGATTAGCCTTTAATTTGTCGTAATAAATCTCTATTATCCTTGGCATTGTTTAGAACTTGTAGCTGCCTGATGAGTCAAGGCAATGATTTACAATGAAATTGCTGTTGATTTTGCCCTTCCCCACACTTAATGTTACCCTCCCAATTTCATTCAAGAGCCTTACTCCAAACTCATTCAAACACCAGCTATAAAGTAATAGGATTAAAATGACGAAAGGCGAAAATGTCTCCACTCTGTCCAAAGGTTTCAGAAAAAGACCACTGAAATCTGGTTAGATGGGACATAACCTCACGCGAAGAGCCTGGTGCCACGGAATTGTCATTGGTTTATGCTCTTCGAAACTCTAGTTGATAGCCATGCTCTCCCATCTGGGGTAGAGATGGCAAAGAAACGTGAGAAAAACCCAGCCTGCAGTAGAATAGCAAGTGAAATCCCTCGTTCTGACTTTCCAGAGCACTATTCCACTAAGCAACGTGAGAAACCATGTAAGCGTCCAAACAGAATGCACGATTCATACACAGCCAGTGCATTTGCAGTCCACCGAGACCTGCTCGAGCAGAAGAAACCAGACATGAGGCAGATTTTAGAACTGTACAAAGCCCAAGTCACCTCCACTATAGCCTCTTCAGCTCCTTGTTCACCCACAAGGTATTCAGACTCATCAGTGTGGCCACTTCAAAGGGGATGGGGTCCATTCTGACGTTGCTAGAACTTCGGCAACCCTGACAAGGGCCCTACAAGGCAGTGAATGGTGCAGAGAGCACGTTAGGTCAATAGTCCTCATATTGTGCCATGCACAGCGAAGTCTCCTCCTAAGCAAAGCCCTCTTGGATACCATCCTTACTGCTCTCGGTTAGGAGCCCAGCCCCAGCAGCACAACCGCTGGAGGAAGATGGGTGGGGTAGCAAACAGACAGAGGAATCCCCAGTCTAAGCTGGCCAGACGCGCAGGCTGATGGATCTTTTTTTTTTTTTAAAGATTTTATTTATTATTTATTCATGAGAGACAGAGAGAGAGAGAGGCAGAGGGAGAAGCAGGCTCCCAAGGAGCAGAGAGCCCGATGCGGGACTCGATCCCAGGACCCCGGGATCATGACCTGAGCCGAAGGCAGACGCTCAACCATCTGAGCCACCCAGGCACCCAGGCTGATGGTTCTTTCTTCCTGTCCTGGGGAGAAAGGAGGCAAGAATCTGGTAGTAATACCTGGATTGTGATTCCTGGCTTCCACCGGGTCACACGGACTGTGCCTAAGTGAAAATCCATTTACTCTCAGAATTCGGTTTATCAACAGAATCTGGGTGAAACCAGATTTCCTATAATAGCAGGGATAAAAATAAAGTTCCTAAATGTACTGGACCCTGGAAATGTACCTGGGATTGCATTGTTAAATCTGAACTCTGGGCTACACATTATTCCAAAAAACATTCAAGGGAGATGCAGCAATACAATGTTGCCAGCTGTTTCTTTAGGGAGAAAGAATGACCTTTAGTAAATATATTTTTTTTCTGTTTTAAATGTCCAAATGATCTTCCAGGAGATGATAGTGTTAGATGAGGATTATTTCATAGTCCACACCTAAAAAAGGTAAAAGGTTGGCAATTCCAAGTTTATTTTTAGGTCTTCTGTAACTGGAAAATTTTAAATATTCTGGGACTATGGACTTAAAAGTTCTCTATCGGGAGCCCCTTACTTGAGGGAGAAACTCTTTTGTTCACAGAAGTTGGTGGTGTGCTAAATGTCCCAACAGCAAGAAAGTAGCAAAGTCAATTCGATATATGCAAATCACCAGCTATGCAACTGTGCCATGACGCTTTATTTTTAAAATAATTTATATTGAATTTGTGGGCACTTCATCAATCCAGGGGACTCCACGTGAACAACTTTGAGGTCACTTTCTCTAGGGATGTACTTATGTAACCGACTCTTCCAGTTTTGTAATTCTTTTGAGGATAGTTGACACACAACGTTCACATTAGTTTCAGGGGTATGACATAGTGATTCAACTTCTCCATACGTGATGCTCTGCTCCCCACCAGCATGGCTGTCGCTGTTCACCAACACTATTCCAATACACGGCTGTACCTTCTATTCCCGGGTCTTATTCGTTCCCTAACCGGAAGCCTCTATCCCTCACTACTTTTCAGCCATTTGGCCCATCCCCCTTCCCTCTGGCAACCATCCGTTTGTTCTATTTATAGGTCTGGATTCTGGTTTTTATTGATTCATTCGTTTTGTTTTGGATTCCACATATGAAATATCGTATTTGTCCTTCTCACTCTGACTTACCTCATTTCCATAGGTTTTCCACCAATTTACATTCCCACCAACAGTACACAAGGATTCCTTTTCTCCCACATCCTTGCCAACACTTGCTATTTGTCTTTTTGATACTAGCCAATCTGACAGGTGTGAGGTGACAGCTCACTGTGTTGATTTGCAGTTGCCCTGATGAGTGATGTTGAGTGGCTTTTCGTGTGTCTTGATGCCTTTTAAGTTACTGCATCACACTATTTTTTAACTCCATGAAAGATTTTATTTTTAAGGGCTTTTAAATACATTTTAAGAGACCTATCATTCCTACTCACAATTAAAACAGAATTTTGCTAAAGGTTTATAAAGTTGTTTCACTGCTGTAAAGCCTCAAATCGAGTTTAAATGCCACATGCCAATTTAAGGATCAACATTTGCCAATTTAAGGATGGTTATCTAATATTACTTTAATATATGGGTGAAATTCAATAGACACCCATGAATATAAAAATAACCAAATAAGATTTGTGAATATGTATAATTGTCCAGCCTAGCTCTCTTTTTAAAACGAATGCCTATTGTATACATGGCTATATAGACTCTGGTGAAAATAAGGTTTCCATCGAAGACAGATTTATGTGCTAGACCAACCAACCCCAAAGTGGGCAGTTTTGAGAATGCACCAGGTCAAGCCAAAGAAATGAAGGGTGAAAACCATGTGGCACATAGTGTTAGGGTAAGAAGCACTGAAGTATCGGTCTTCAGTGTAAGTGTTAAAGGGACAGTATAAAAATAAACAATTTTCAAGCCTGTTCTTCTGCAGATTTTGAAAAGTTTAATGGTGCCGAACGGTTTCTCATGAACGTCACTATGCTGGTGGAGCTATTCATGGCAAACCACTTGGATAATGTTGATTTCTAGGCCCCTAATTGGTCATAATGCTAAATGTACTCTCTTCCAAAATACCCTCACATGTCAAATGTGCAGCTAAGTTCAGCCAGTTCCCCCCATGGCTCCATGACTAGGACAATTCTGGTTGGTCCCCGGAGCAAGGCCCGTCCATCAACATAAGACAGGTGCCTGTTAAGGGCATGCTCTGCCACACAGACCTTTTGAAATTCTCCATGGCCTTGACCCTCACACTGCCCCTGTCTGCTAGTTCATGCTCTTCTCTACTCTAAGTTAACTCTTAGCTCACTTTCCTGGGAGCTGCATCTAATCCATCATCTGCATATAAGACTAATAACTTGCCTTGCAGGGTCTTATTATTCTGTTTGGGTGAACTGGCACTTGCTGTCTAGGGAAAGAGAAGAGATGCTGAATTAATGAGCATGGTTAATTTGAATTCTCAAGAGTGGTTCGACAGACCAAGCTGCTTCGAACAGGAATCTGCAACTCAGATATTCTGACCTTTTAAATGCCATCAAAAGTGTAATGTAAGTGTACTCTACTTCTGCCTATAGTAGCATAAATCCGAGTAACTGGCTTAATTAGTTTTGTTTGCAGCAAGCTGAGTTATTAAAAAACACAACTCCTTGAGAGCAGTTGGTGTTGCCATCTGGCCCATCCCCTTGCTCCTGGTCTCTCTCCCTTCTGTTTCTTGCAGTCCAGAAGCTGACATGCCTCCAGACACACAGCATCTTGGCTGTGAATGCAACTGGATGTGTGAGGACAGGACTAAGGTCAGTCCATCTTCCCAAGAATATTTAAATGGAAGGAATATGGCCTTGAAGTGGGGGAAGAGTCCATGTGGGAGGAAAAAGGGCAGTAAGGTGTTAGCCTGAGGCTAGGACTGGGCTACTCCTACTAAGACCATCTTTCAGGAGCTGTCCATGGAGCTGTGAACCATGTACCCCATCTGGCCTCATCAGAGGTTCCCAAGCAACAGATACGAGCTCACCTGCTAGACCAAGTCTGCTGAGCCTGAGTCTATGGACGTTCACCTTGTCTCATTCTTATCATTGCAGAGCTCTGGTTTTCAGGAATTTCCAATTGCACTGGAGGAAGAATGGTTCTCTATTCCATTTAGGATCTTCACTATTAACATTACCCCTACTTCAAGTGGCCTCAAAATCTAAGATTAAAGATCTTCCTTATAAAATGAATTCTGTGCCCTGTGAGTCAGCTTGATTTTAGCCTTCTGCTAACTGGCAACTGGCCTTGGAGAATTCATTGAACTTCTCTGGAAGTCAATTTTCTCCTTCAGAAACTGGGGAAGTTGAACTGGATAAAACAGAGTACTTTACAGATTTAAATTCTAGGATTCTGACTTCCTGAACTAAATACAACCACAATGTCCTAATTTCTTTCTATTTGTCAGCATTAAGATATCCATTCTTAATGGAATAAAACATACATGTGTGTATATGTGTGCATATATTCACATGTAAATATCCATCACTAATTAGGTTTTTCTACTGATAAAAAAACACATACACCACACCCCTACATGCAATTCATGCTTCTCATCACTTGTGAACCAACTACCAATTATGGGCACTCAGGGAGCTGTAGCTATATACAATCCAGATCAGGGTTTTCTTCTAAAAGCCAAAAGACCCCTTAATAATTGGAAGGAAGGAGGCACTTGGGTGGTTCAGTGGGTTAACCGTCTGCCCTCAGCTCAGGTCATGATCCCAGGATCCTGCGATGGGAGCCTCCCATGGAGGGAACCTGCTTCTCCCTCTGCCCCCCCCCCCCCCCCCCTCGTGCCCACTCCCTTGCGTGCCCTCAAAAAAAAAAAAAAAAGTCTTTAATGCAATAATGAACACACTGGACTAGAAAAGCCGTCTCACTGAGGAAACATCAGAGACCTTTGAGTTTGTGGCCAAAAGTTAACCAAAACATTCTATCCCTCAACTATATCAGCAGGCAAAAGTAGTGCTATTAGTATCTTGTTTGCAAGATTTTAGAATGTAAAGATTCACCACTTTCTTTTATGTACCTGAAAGTAAAGGGGTATAAAGTCATTCAATAGTGAAATTCTATCCATTTAATGTTCTACCGAATACGCATACAAGAATACTAACTACAATGTAGGTGCGTGCACAGAGTACAAATAACTGAAACAGTCTTTGAGAAATCACCAAACCCAACCCTTCTCCCTAACATATCCTGTCTTACAGAAAAGCCTACCGAAGGCCTACGTAAGGATCTGAAGGAAAAAAAAAAAAAAACCCTAAAATATTATCGAAGTTTTCACTTATCTGGTAATTAAATGCATGCCTGGTTTCAATCCACATCCAAGACCACATCCCAAGACCTTCTGCACCATTCCCTAAGGATTCAGGTACGGAAGCTCTATACTACATACCTCTTTGCTGGGTGAAAACTGTAAATGACCACCCAGCAATGTGTGAATAACCCAGTCATGGTCTTTTAAGGAGGACAAACCAGTATTGCCTTCATAAGGGCGATAATGCAACCTGCTATTTCTCTCTCACTTTCTCTAACACCTCTTCTGCCTCTCTCCTCTTAAAGATGCTCTGTCTCAGAAAGAACAGCCCCTCTTTTTATTGGAAACTCATGAGCAGCACTCTCAAGATGAGGCCATTTATGTCAGGGGCAGCAGTAACCTGAACCTCATTCTTCTGCAGACTAGAGACTTTTATAAATTAGAGCTGAGATTTCATGCCTGTATTCTCAAGCGTCCCATGGTCTGAATCTCACATTTCCTAAGACTCTTGAAAATCAGCTCTTTTCACAACATGAAATATTTTTAATTTCTTATTCCAAACATAAAATATTCTTAATATTTCCTAGAATCAAATTTAAAATAATTTTTCAAATGGACACAATTTTTCCCCATAACCGTTACGTACTAAAATAGTATTAAGGGAATCTTGGTTGTGCCTAAGTCCCCAAAAAGCAAACATTTCTGAGTTCTTATATTACAAGAATAGCAGAGTTTTCTTAAGTACAGTCAAGACTCAGAAAAGAAGCCAGGAGGAGCCTTGAAAAGCCAAAGGACTTACTGATGCAGGACACACAGACCATGCACCATAGCTCATGCATTTTACTGCCAGAAGGACAATTTAAGGTCATTCACTCCGATTAAAAAAAACAATTCTAATCAATGTGGTTATCCACTTTCCCAAAGTATGACCAGCCAGTAGAAAGAGAACAGAATTTAGAAAGAGCAATGAGAAAGAAAGTAAGTTAAAGTCAGGCCTGCTGAGGGCAGCAAGGAATACTGCTGTGGGCATGCTGGGGCTTGAAGTAACTGAAAGTCTAGGATTTGAAAGTAAATACTGAGTAAGAATAGCCATGTGGGGCCATCTGATGTAAGGACTCACAGTTCTATCATAAGAGTCTCTTGAGGCCTGTAAGCATCAGAAGGGGCTAAAATTTACAAACTTTGAGAGCCTAAGGTCATAAAGTTGTCTGGAAAACTTACTCTATCAAGCATACACTGGCCCAATGGTGCTACATAAGTAAAACTTTATTATTATTTTTAAAACTTTGCCAAAGTTTATCTTCACGTTCTTTTTCTGACCAGGGGAGATTGACTAAGATCCCTACACATAATCTATCATCACTGTGAGTAAATGTATATAGCCTCATAACAGATCACTGTGTCTGTACTCCTTTGACGCTTCTGAAAAGGTAGCCAATCAAACGGAATACTCACCGTAACTTTGTACTCTTCTCCTGCTTGGTTTTAAATTACTTCTGTTAAGAAGATAAATGCATCACTAATTCAATGATTTTTTTTTTTCTGTTATATCTTCTGGCAATGAACCAAAAATATGAACATTTAATTGACTTCAATTGGGTCTAAAGAACATGACCACCATCAGCTGGAAGGGATTCTGGACTTCATAGCAGCAAGTGGCTTCCACGAGTGGAGGGATGCTGGATGCCAGATGCAGCTGAAACTGGTTTGACTAAACAGAATCAAACTGAATGTCTGGCATTGTTCAGATACAAATTTATTTATTAACAGAAATATATACACACATATATAGATTATAGATACAGATAATCTCCTTTGGAAAAAGGAAAATGGTCCCCTAGATTTAAAGAAATTTTATAGCTTTATTATTGCCAGTGGAGTTGAAAACCTTAAATTCTACTGGAAAATACCTTTCTAAGCCATCTAGGTTTTCCAATAATAGCTCGCCCTAGATATTGAGCAATTTCGTAAACTATATTTCCAATAATAAGCTTTCTCTATCATTAAATCGAAACACTGTCATGAAAAATGCACTATGCTTTGCACACACAAGTATAGTACGATAATTGTTTCTATTTTTCAGAACTTCTTAAACTGATGTCCTATCGAAGTGTGTATGAGGCTACCAAATTACCACACTGAAGCTTAAAGATCAAAAAACATCATCTACTTCTTTAACCACCTACACGTCAGTTCACACAATAGAAAACAACACTCTGAGATCCTCAGTTTAAATCAGTTCTGGTATTCTGTAACTGTTAAAATTTTTCTCCCAAGAGACATTTAATTTCTATTGTCAAAATTCATTCATAAAGGATATTCTGACTTTTTCTAAGCAAAATAAAAGATTTATGAGAGCAATTACTCATGCTATAGTGCCCCAGTACTTAATTTACAGACAACCTTGCTTCAGAGAATTCCTGCTGGGCTCTTCCACACACAGGTTATCTTGCCCCTCGTAGATAAGGTCATTTTGTGTTATCAGCGTTTTTCGTTCACTCATTAATAACCTCAACAGAGAATAAGAAGAAATCTGAAAATTCAGAGTAAAACTTATGAGCTGGGCGATGTGAAATACAGTATCCTCGGTGGGAAATATTCATTAGCACTGCAGGCGTTACACGATCTACATGCGCCATCAGCATCTGCTATAAATGGGTTGGAAATTCATGTGCTTCCCTGTCAGTCTGGACGTGAAGGCTTTAAAAAGTAGCCCTGAACTACTCATATGCCAGAGTTTCCCCAAGTTAACCTAAAAATCCCATCCACCAAAAACTCAAATTTTCAACCCATACAACAAAGGTGTTATCTGAGAACCTTGGTCTGGGGATGAGGGATGAAGCTCCACCATACCTGCTGGGGTCAGTCCTTCTCAGGCTCGGAATTCGACAAAAGAAGGAAAGATGTTAACTTTCTTCTTCCCAAGAAGCTCGCATTCCTCACCACTTCACGCACATCAACCCATCTTAAAGAACACGCACTCACCTAGGGCAATGGTTTTCACCTGGTCTGATCTTTAGACTCACCTGCGGACCTCCTTTTGCAACGTACTCAGGGCCAGACCAATTCAATACGGATCTGCATGTGGGCCCGAGCACTGGTGATTATTCAAAGCTACCACGGTGATTTTAATCTGCAGCCAGGTTGAAAAACACTGCTCTCTCTGAAGCAGTGGTTTTGAATCAGGGGCAATTTTACCCATTCCCTACCCCCTGGGACCATTTGGCAATGTCTGAAGACATATTTCATTGTCACAATTGGGGGTTGCTCGTGGCGAGAGCCCAGTATGCTGCTAAACCTCTTAAAATGCATAAGTCAACCCATTACAACAAAGAATTATCTGATCCCAATGTGAGTGGTGCCACTGTTGAGACGCCCTGCTCTAGAGAAAGAACTGGGGGGAGACACAACCTGCTATGTCTCTGGAGATCCCCTCACAAAAGAAGGAAGGAAGCACCAAGAAGCTTTCAGGAGGGAGCTGAACACTCACAACCCTGACACTCCATCCACAAGGCCAGATGTAATTCCACATGGAGCCAGTGTGACACAAATGAAGAGTTTCCTCATGGGTGCTCTCACTGGCTAGCGTGATGATGAAGGAGAGCGTGAAGCTACTGGTCACTGGAACATGTTCTAAGTCCATAAAGTAAATGAGACCCACCAGGATAGCTAAGCAATTTTTCTTAGAAGGACGATAAACAACAGAGTAATGTTTCTTCTCATCATTCCTTCTCAGTTGCTGATAACCAGCAATATGTGCCCCTAGAATTAAAATAAAACTACTTTTATGACTTTTTCAACTAGATTCACAATGCCCAATGGGTGAACCACTCATATGGGCTCCTGATCATCAGAATCATCTTTGCCTGGAAGGTCAACAACAAACAGCTATTGCTGGAAGGACCTGAGTCCACAACGCCCGTGACCTGGGCTAAAAAGCTACCTGTTAAAAAGCACAGATCTGCCAGCTGATATCTGGAAGCAAAACGCCTTGGTTTCACTGTGGGAGGGAACACTTTCACCTAAGAAAGTTTGACCCAACCTTGGATTTCAATGGGATCAGGGAAGCGAATCCCCCATTCTCCAGGAGGCTATCTATTTGGGTGCATGTCTAGATAAAAGTAGCTAACCAAGTACTTAATTTACAAATCTGGTACACAGCAGTGACTTGAATGAACAGACAAATGCCTTAACGTCTAGATGTAACCATGTTAAATCTACTCCCTCTTTGCACATGGTATTCTCTGCAAATTGAAAAACAGTTGAATCATAACTTCTAAAAAAGCAAATGCACTCGTGAGCACATTACTCAAGTTGGAGGGTTTTTTTCTGTTTTGTCTTGGCTTTTGTTGTTTTTCAATCAGCTACTAATTTAAACATGGCTATATAGTCTTAGCTATTTTAAAGAAAGGAAAAATGCCCCCAATTCACCCTTATATCCAGCTGGAAATTAAGCTGTTTTAACCAAAGAAAACTCTTGGATACCCAGTTCATCAGCTGTTTCCTCCACTGAGTTTGTAACAAGATTTAAAGATGTCCAAGGCACAGTCAACTAAAACAGTAATTGTTTTCACTGATGTTCCTTCAGGGCGCATATGTGTGTCTTTTTGGAGGGAACGTTACAAGTAAGACCATATTGTGCCAATACGTGCTTCTTTTCGGTTCATTCTGCCACAATGCAGACACACTTCCACCCGCTTTCATCTACTTTTTCTTCACTCAAAACCCTGCAAGTGCTCATCCAAATCACTCATAATTTCACACAAATTCCAAACAGAATGACTCTGTACATGACTCAGCAAATCTGCAATTTGGGATTTAGCTCGCTACCAGTTCCTACTTGTTTCTAAGCCAATGATTCAACCGGAGTGTGGGGGGATTAAAAATATGAAAAGTCATGTCTTACCATCCATATCAAAAATTAATTTGCAACGGCAGGATACACACAGGCCCAAATTTATAGGCTGATGATCCATAAACACCTCATTGTGCCACTTCATTTTCCAATCAATTACTGAAATAAAAATGCAATGCAAATGCACTACAAATATACTTTGGTGAGGATATCCACTTCCAGAAGATTTGTCACTTAAGAATGAGAAAACCTGATGTAAACGTAAGAATTAAATACAGTGTCATTCTAAATAATGCATCTATGTTACACCAAACTCTTAATTAAATAAAATGGTTAAATTTTAAAAATCATTTGCCAGATCATGAAATCTATCTGAATCCAGGCAATAATAAGTCATGATGTAATGTCATCCTCATCTAGAAACATACCTTACTTTATGCAAGGTATTGCTGAAAAATTGCATTTGAAATCTTTTCTTGTGAGTTAAATCATGCCTTGATTAAACTAGAGGAGTTCTTTATTTAAAAGAGCACTTTGGGAAAGAAAAAAAATTGTTTTGTATGTACACTACCTGGCCCCTAAGTAATTTTTTTTTTTTTGGTTCCAGATACAAGTTTTCCCTAAAATAGTAAACATATTTACTTCTCATGCTCATTAAAAAGTAATTGAGAAATGGAAAAGTCATTAACTTGAACTTTCCCATTAACCCATTACTCCCTGAAGACAAGCTTCATGGCTAGCAGCTCACGTCATCCGTGGTAACACAACTAAAATGACTTTTTAAATGACTTTCATCTCTTGTGAGAAGTACACAGCCAAGGCCGCCCACAGCAATCAGGGCAGCTTCTGGGCCAGTCCTGGGAAGAGTGAGTGAGGGTGCTATTAACTTAGTAAAGGCCCCAGCCAGCCAGCTAGCCAGCCGGGAGGCCTCAGCTCACCGGTGACTTGGCTTCTCCCACCTTCCACTTCCCAGCCCAAACCAGAAAGGAGCAGCATCTTCCCCACCCTTTCCAATTCCATCTGCACATAAAAGAGCACAGGATGCATTAGAAGCCAAGCTTCAGGAGTCAATTTTCAGCACTAGGAGAAAAGGATTAGGATGAAATGGGATCCAACAGGTAAATCCCCAGGTACAATATTGAAAATTTACCCCTTCATGTCACTCACTGCTCACACTGGCCGCCTCCACCACTGCTCAGAGCTGAACTGCACACAGACTCTGTGGCAGCTTTCAAATAAAGCGGAAAAGCTCAGGTATGTTGGATGAAAAACCCCACAGTTTATAAAACCAAACATTTTAGTTCTAACTCAACTGTAAGTAACATGAAGGGGTTGGGAGGGGGTTTTGTTTGTTTTAAGAAATGATTTTTTTTCCCCTCTCTGGAGTTCAAGTGGTTTTAGGACCAAGATGCAGGAAATTCAACCCCTTCCGAAAGGGTTAGGGTCTGGTTTAGAGTGATCTCAGCAAATGCAGCGGATATTACCCTTCGGAAACCAAAGGAGAGTCCAAATACATCTGTACATTTTCAAGAGGAACATTTAAACAACCGGGGAGGCTGTCTCACAGTGTAAAAAAAGCATGCTATTCAAAGTATGGTTAAGGGAGTCTGGGAGAGGGTGGCGGGTTTTGAGAGTATGGAAGGAAATCATTTGATGTGTTTCTCCCACAAAGGGAAGTCCCCCGACTGAGGACAAAGTCGCCGAGGTAAAGTAAGGCGTATCTGCAGGCGTTCAGGGAACACGGCATGGAGCCTGTGAAGGGACACCACATTTCTTTTCCAGTGTTACCGTTTTTCATAATAAATATTCATTTCTTTATGCACATAAGCTGTTAACTGTATTCAAAAACCTTTTTTTGGTCAGCCATTGGCTAAGAACCCCAATAGGACACCGCACACAACTAGGAAAATACTCAAGTTCAAGACTGGAAATCCTTAGCTTGGTTCTCTTTTTATCTTCAATCCCCACACATCTCACCCTGACCACTCAGAGTCCCGCGGAATTCTTGTTCCTCTCCTTCCCCTAACTGCTCATCCCCTGTCTTCGCCAGGCTTACTTGACTGCGACTCGTACAAACTAAAACAAATCCAGGGGAAGAAACACACGGAGCCTCGGAAGCACACGGTTGCTCCTCTCCCCAACCCACCCCCCCCATCCAGCAGCGCCTGCACTTCCTCGGGTGGCTGGGAAGCCCTCCACGGTTCAGAACTCTCTAGCGAGTTGCCCCAGCCAAAACGGCTCCCCAGCACGTACTGACCCACCGTTCATGCCACTGTAGACACTCCGGTGATGGGGTGACACGTCCTCCGGCGCCTGCCTTCGGAGGGTACCCTCCCGGCTGCCTCCGCCGCTGCCTCCGCCTCCTCCGCCCACATGTTTGTGATCTGGGCTCCCCCCAAAATGTTGTTTGAGGTGCTCAGGGCTCGTGCCCCTGGCTCTGGGTAGATGCTCCAGGCTCCCACCGAGGGCGTGTTTCTGGAGATGCTCGGGGCTCCCTCCGCTGTGCCTGGCGTGTTCAGGGCTGCCCCCGGGCCTGTGCTTCTGAAAGTGTTCCGGGCTCCCGCTCAGCACGTGCTTGGGCAGCGTCTCGGGGCTGCTCCCGGGGTGCGGGTGCCTTTGCTGCTCGGGGCTGCCCTTGCACAAGGGTTTGTGGTGCTCGGGGCTGGGTCCTTTGAGTGCTTTTGGGTGATCCGGGGTCCCGGAGGGTCTGGGTTTCTGTAGATGCTCGGGGCTGGTGCTCCGGTGCTTGGCGTGCTCCGGGCTGCCCTCGGCCCGGGGCTTCTGCAGGTGCTCCGGGCTGCCACTGCTCGCGTGCTGCTTGTGGTGGTCGGGGCTGTCGGTGCTGCCCGTGCTGGACGTGCTGCTGCCGTCGCCCACGTCCCGCACGTAGGGCGCCGTGGAGGCGGCGAGCTGGCACAGGCTGGCCTGGCTGTCGATGGAGCAGCGGCTGCCCGCGCAGCCTGCGCCCTTCTCCTCGTCAAGCAGCACGCAGAGCTCCTTGAGCTCCATGTTCTCCTTCACCACCTCCTCCTGCTTCACCTCCAGCTCCTTCAGCTTCTGCAGGTATAAGGCCACTTCCTTGTGCATCACCCCAGCCGTGTAGCGGCCCAGTCTCTGCCACTCGCGGGACACCCTCTTGCCTTTCTGCCGGTCATCATCCAGGAAACAGCAGAGGTCCCTCAGCTCCTGGTTGTCCTCCTGGAGTTTCTGGTTGATATCCTGAAAAGAGAGAGAGAGACAACCATTCAAGGGAGGTACACAGTTGAGGCATCCTCAGGCTCAGACCTCCTGGGAGGGAGGCGGGACTTGGTGAATTCTCTGTGATATTAGGGGAGGAGGGGAGAAGCTGAGAGGAAGCTGAGGATTGTCATAAAAATAACAATAACGGGTATTGGTTATGCTCCCTGCCCAGTGCTTACTGGTATGATCTCATCGAATTTTCACAAAACACTTGGAGGATAATGATTTTCATGGTTCTTTGGGGGGGGGGAGGGCTGGACCTCACAAAGCTTCACTTGCCCAAGGCCATCCGGCCAGTATCTAGGGAGCAGCCAGTTAATTCACAAGAAACCACTAAAAATCCAAGGATCCCCTGCCCCACCTTCCGGGAAGAAAATGGCTGCTTGGGACCTGAGAAATGCTTAAAAGCTCTGAGGCAACACGCCTTCCATCAGCACAAACACAAGCACTGCCCTGTGTTCAGCCCTTGACACGGGACTAACAGCCCGGTTCCCACAGGGGACCAGCACAATTGCCCTCTAGCTGCATTTCTGACCCGCGCATCTAAGCCCTACTGGCTGAACCCCCTGCGCATCTCCCAGGCATCCCACACGAAAACTTGAACAATGCCAAGCTCTTGTGGGATTTTCAAAGCCCCCTCCCCAAACTGCCCCTCTCAGCAAATTCTGCCTCCACCCATCCTGCTGCTCTCCCTAAGGGCCTGTGCTTATGCCTGGCGTCTCCTTCTCCCTCACCTTTCACTTCTGAACTAAACAGTTCTTCTGAACCCATTCCCATGCGTGGCAGCACCTCACTGCCCTTAGGATAAAGTGCAAAATCCTTCAAGTCTCCCAAGACCCCCAATCCTCTTAACCTGGCCTATTTCTCCCACATGAGTGGTGGTCCACTCACTCATTCACAAGTATTTAGTAAGCATCTATTATGTGCCAGGTACCAGTCCAGGTGCTAGGGATGTATCAGTGGACACAGCAAACACCTTCACATCCTACGGCTTTCATTCTGGCGGGAAAAACTGGCAAAAGGTAAGTATAGAGCACAATGCCACGTCGTGAAAAGTGCTGGGAAGAAAACTAAAGTAGGCTAAAAAATACTATTTTTTAAGAGAAGGTACCTCACTGAGAAGGAAAACGTTTGAGCAAAGACCCGGGTGAAATGAAGGAGCAAACATCTGAGGGAAGAGGATCCCAGGCAGACAGGAGGGCAAGTACTTGCCCTGAGACGAATATGACTGATGTCGCAGCAAGGCCAGTGTGCCTGAAGCACAGTGAGCACCGAGCGCAGAGCTGGGAGAGGAGGTGGGAGAGATGAGACCCAAGAGGGTGGGTGTCGGGGCTGGTTAATGCTGCGCCGTGGCAGCCACGGGAAGGACTCTGGATTGTTGGTGAGCTGAGGATAGAGGAGTGACACAATAGGTTCATTTTATAAAGAATCACCATTGTTCTGTGTAGAAAACAGACCAGAGGAGGGGGGTGGTGGATAGAAGAAAGGGAGACGAGGTAAGGTGGAAGCCAGGAGAGATCAGCGAGGAGGCCACCAGGCTAGTTCAGGTAGAGGGAGAGGATAGCGGCTTGCACAGATGGTAGCAGTGGAGAAGGTGGGACCTATCCCCTGACCCCCAACTGAGCCCCACCACCACTGGCCTGGTTTCAGTGCCCAAGGAAGAAGCCCTTTCCCTCTTTCACTTGGAATGCATTCCCTTAAACTTCTATACAACCTAAAGGCCTCACTTTATAAGTCACTTCCCCAGAAGCCATCCCTGACCAGTAGCCCCAATCTAAAGGAAGTTGCCTTATACACTCCACCATTACCGCTTTTATTTCCCCTCTGTGGCACTCATTACAATCACATATGGTTGGATGTGGCTATGAGAACTCACCAGACTGGTCCTGAGCATGGAGACCCCATCTATTCTGTCCACCTCTGTATGTCCAGAACACAGCACCCCCACTGTAGACACCTGAACCAAGGAACTTTGAAAACGCATTGTGAGGTTCCCCCTTTATTCTCCAGTCACACATAGAGTGAAGGGACCGTTTCCTGAAGCACCTTGGTTTGGTGGCGATGAACCAGGGGCGGTCATGGGGTTGCTACCGAAGATTTCCCCTGCTTTCCAAAGCCAGAAAACCTCGGTCTTGGGACTCGGTCATACAACCCAGAACTAGAGGCACTCAGATGAGACTTGATCCCCGTTCACTCAGATTCATTCTAACACTTTGCCTGATACTGGTGAGAAAATATACTATAAGACATCTGCCAACCACAGCTTGCTTCCCCTGAGAGTGTTGAGGCCTCAGATGGGAGTCATCCTGAGGAAGAAGCGGATGGATCTTGCGCAGCGTGGTTTTAACTCCAATGCCAACTCTTGGCATCCTGACTATTCTGTTTCCTTGTTTCTGATGCCCACCTCTTCCTTCTCATTATCACTTTCAGACCTCAGGCCTGGCCATTTCCAAACTCCTCCCACCTGGGTCCCTGCCTTGGTCCGCCCCATCCTCTATCTTTCCTCACCCACCCGAGTCAAGCTCGCCGTGGCCAGACTGATCTTCAGAATCACCCCCTGAATGTTCCGTCTCTCCTGCACCAACCCCACCCCTCCCCTTTACCAGGAAGATGAATAAACCCTTGGGCCAAGCCAGGAAGGCTTTCTCCTGCCTTTCCACCTTTAGCTCCCTCTGTCAGCTAATCATGAAGCCTGATTGTATCTAGCTTCCCAATTAGAAAATCCTGTCCTCTTCCCTGTATGAACTTACCTAAGAGGAGAGATGCCTCTGAGAAGTCTCGCCTAGCGCTAGAACAGCTTCTGGCCTGTGGCGGCGACAACCACAAATGAATGAATGAAGTAACTTTCCCACTCACCGCTTAATGCCTCTGAGATACACTAGCTGGAGCACTCATCGGGCATCTTTTTTTTTTTTTCTTTTCCAATGTAGGTATCTTAGCTTCTGGGGGCAGACTCAAGTCTAGAGTCATCCTTTGCATAGCTGACAAGCTGACACGCCCAGCATGGCGCCTTGCCTACAGTACGTAATACGTGTTTATGGGCTGACCAGTGCTTTAAAGCCCTAGGCCCGTGGCCAAAACAGGATACAGCTCTAGCTACTGAGGAAGGATTTCGTATTATTGTCTCAGTAAACCCCTGCAAGGTTGGAGTTTGTTGACATTGATGCTTTAAGGGAAATCAGAAGCTGTGGAGACTCTGAGAAAATAATACTAAAAAAAATTAATCTTTCTAAGCTTCAAAAATTATTCTACATTTAGTTTAATCCAGACATTTCATAGAAAGTTCAAGTCATATTCTTCTCCATCTAAATGAACTTCCGTCTGAAAACACTTCCTTTTGACTATCCCACAGCTATTCCTGATTTCTCCAGAACTGGGAAATAAATAGGAGCAGTGCTATCCCGGGGCTTCGTGGGGTTAATGCCTTTCTGAATGGAGTGAACAATATACTTCCCAGAATTCCAGTTGGGGTAGAAGGGGTAACAGCCTACTTAGCTTTCTTTATCACCACGCCTTCTTCCAAGAGTAAATAATATTCTTGGGGATACAATTCTGAGCGATTTCCTTTCCCGTCTGTGGAACAGCTAAGCAACCGATTGGATAACCACTTTATAAAGCAGCTTCTTCCAATCTCCTACATTAAGATTTGGGCTTTCTTTTTCAAAACACAAACTGTCCTTTTAACATTGCCACTGGCCACCAGATGTTATCCATCTGTCTAAAGTGGACTTTTAAAAGATTCAATCCACCTCATAGCATACCACTCAAATTTTCATACGTAAGATTCTCAAGTACTCTATCTGTGGTTAAAGAATTGCTCTAATTTGTAATTTTTCTTCACTGCAGGGAGGGGGATTGGTGTGTTGGGGAACAGAGAGGAACATTAATGTGATGCATAACAAATCTACAGATCCTGTTCCCCCAAATCTGCCCCTTGTCCCCTGAAATCCCAGGTCGGAGCAACCTGAGCATTGGTATATGCTCAGCAGTGCACAGACATGGTTCTCAGAATCCAACTCCTTATAACAGCAGAACCAGAATCCCCTTTCTGCACCCTTGCAGGATCACACATTCTAACCAGAGAATGTCAACTAGCTGAAAGAAAAGAAAGCCAGCCTATTTTAAACATTGTCTATCTGTGTGACATTGAGAAAGCTATTTAACCCCATCTATGGGTCATTTAATCTTCATCAAACCTCTTACAGAATTAGCAGCCCCATTTAGCAGATGAGAACACTGAGGCTCAGAGAGGTTACCTGCTTGCCCACGCTGCCCAAATTGTCAGACTCCAAATCCTTTATCTCTCCACTGTCCCGCACTGCTCCACCTCTGAAATGTTTAAACACAGACAAGTCAGCCTGTGCTGGGACCCAGGCACAGGCGCCTCCACGGAAGACCTAGCGCTCCCATCCCCCATCTCTAAAGCTGCAGTACCACCTCGTAGCCTTGAAAAGATTTCTTGCCATTTCAAAAGCAGATCACAGAAAGGAACATAAACCAAGAGAAGTGTTGTGGCCTTCATTACCCTCAATGTACAGTCCTCAACTGGGAGTCCCAAACCATCAGAGCCGAAAACAAAACCCCAAATCCTCCTTTTAGTTAAGGCAAACTAAGTAAGTGCACATATCATTTACTCAGTCAACCACATTAATGGATCACGAGGGCGTCCAGGGATGTTCTGGCTAAGATGATGGACAGAAGGGGGAAGACTGGCCGCTCAGCAGGGCTTCGCCACAACCCCTCAGGGGTGGGCCAGAGGCCTTGGAGGCTACGATGCTGTAACTGGCCAGGGATGACAAAAAGGAGGAGTAGAGGCTGCGTCAGAAAGCATCCAGCCCCACCTTTCTGAACTTGATAAGGAGGTGCACAGGAAAGTCTTTTGAAGCCAGGTCATGAATCTAGACCCCCAGGAGATTCTCCTACTTGGGGTGAAACTGCCCTTAGCTGACCTAATAGATATTTCTCTAAATGAAGCTACTAGAAAGAAGACCAGGCTCCCCCACCACTCACACATAGCTCCCCTCAACACACACACACACACACACACACACACACACACACACACAATCCACACAACCCAAGAGAACCTTCAAGTATTTCTGAACTATTATGTCGATGCTCCATACTATTAAAATCCTTAGGAAATTGATTAATTACTTAATTAAAAACTCTTCCAAGTTACATTATAGTTCAAACCATGGAAGAAGATTAAATTGGAGGGTTATGAACTATACCTTTATCCAGCTTTGCCTAAGAAACCCAATCCTGGAGGTGCACGCCTATACATTTACACGCCTTCTCCTGATGACAATATCTACCATTGTTTTGTAATCAAGTCCAGCATTAAAGCTTCTCCTACATGATCCTAATATCTTGTTGCAACCCCCTAGGGGATGGTTATTATCATTTGCATTTTATTGATGAGTAAAATGAGGTTCTGATAAATTAATTACCCAAGCTCACCCTCCTTAGCGAATGAGGATTCTAGATGTGAACCCACCTCTGAGATGATCTTCTCACTACACTAGCCTGTCCCCAAGAGTCTGGTACTTAATCAATACTCCACTAGTAATGAATTAAACCAAAGGAGAGTGGAAGCCTTGGGATTTTTTTGACTGGGATCTTTCTAACTGCACCCACTCTAGGAAGTAGATGACAAGTGAGTTGGGGCCCCGGGGAAGGCCATCTCCACCTGCACTGGACCCAGCACCCAGGTGAGCATCTCTTTGCCCCAGAATCCCAGAGCTGGAGGCTGAGGCAATTAAGAAAGTGTCTACAGCCTGAGAAGTGGGGTGGGAGTGGAAGGGGACAAGAACAGCATGTGCCTGCAGGAATTTGCTCCCTGATGTCCCTGCAGTGTTTTCGTGTGTGTCTGGCTTCCTATAAACAAAAGCAGAACAATGAGAGGAAGGAATACCAGCAGGCACCAGCACAAGCAGCGAGGAGAGGAAGTTTGCGGTGCTGTGCGCGCTGGCAGGGCGGATCCCGGCCCGTCTCCTACAGCCCCGCTAGCAGGCACTCGGCTGTCACACTCAGAGCTCTCCAAGGAGAAAAGAACTTGATGGGGCTTTGGCTTTCTTCTTTTCTTTCTAATTTTTTTTTCTCTTTTCTAATAGCGAAGAGGGAAGGCTGGTTCATAAAGCAAAGCATCATTGGCTGACACTTGGGGTGGTGCCTTTCAAATCCCCTCCAGCGCCTCAATGCTAGATGAAATTATAATCAAATTGGGGGTGAAGGGGAAAGGGGGTCAAGGAACCCCAGATGACGCCGTCTAAACTGGAGAGAAGGAAAGCGCAGGAGCAGGTAGAAAATGTGAAGGCAGAGCTTAAGCTCCTCTGCACTGGGTGACATACACCAGCTGCGAAGGTGGCGCCCGCGACTTCTCCCTGGGCACCCCGCCAACCCTTCTCCCCAGCATTGGTGACCTTTCCTCATCCGCCAGAGAAGTCGTGGCTCCACAGCACCCGTATCCACGATCCCCAAGGATGAAGATCCCCTGGACTCGCTCCCTCGATGACCCTTTCCCCTGCCTGTGACCCGGCTCCCCAAACCACCGATTTTCCAGGCTTCCTAGGAAAATAAAGGTTCTGCATGCCCATCACCTCCCTCCCTACTTTTCAGCATCCTCGGCGCCCTCTCCTGCGGCCACAGAAGATCCCGAGTGAGAGCTCCACACTGGCTCGCCCCAGACAGGGAAGAGGAGACCAATCACTTCCAAAGTTCGGAAAAGTTTCCAAAGGGCTGGGGCTGGGGAGCAGGGGGTGCTGACCGGGAGAAAGGGGAGGATCACCTGTTGCCGGAGGGAGGGAAAGTTTGCCCGGCCCCACCTCCCCGGAGCGCCCCGCTCCCTGCCCGACCCCGCGCTCACCTTGAGCCCGCGGATCTCGCCGAGGTGCAGCTGCAGGCGGCGGTTCACCTCGCGGATGAGGTTGCTGTGGTCCAGCATCGCGCTCACCTTCTCGGCCTCGGCGCGCCGCAGGCTGCGGATCAGCTCCTCCTTGCTCCACTGCAGCAGCTCCTCGTCCGACACTTTGGACAGGTCCTCCGCGGCGGCGGCGGCGGCGGCGGGCGGGCCGGCAGAGGCTGAGGGACAACTTTCCGCCGCCGCCGCCGTACCTCCGGCCGCCTTCGACATGGTATCCGCGCGGTGGCAGGTGCGAGTGGGTGGAAGAGGCAAAGCGACTCCCGAAGGCGCGGGCGCGGCGGGGCCGCCTCCGCCCACACCCCTGTGCGCTCCGGCGAGTCAGCTGCACCGCCCGGCGGCCGCTGGGTTGGGGCGGCAGGGGTCGCGCTGGGCGGCCATCCTACCTCGCCATCCCCGCGCGCGCGCCCGCGCACCCCCAGGGCCGGGCAGTTACCCGCGCGCTGCTGCCGAGGCGCGTCCCAACTCGGCGCACGTCCATGGTGAGGGGCGCCGGGGAGCGGGCGCCGCCGCGGGAAAACCTCGGGGAGCGGCGGGGGCGCCCGGGGGCCGCGCCCCGGTTCCCCTGCCCTCTCCTCCGCTCCGATTCGAGACCGTCGCCCCCCACACTCTCGCACACACGCACACACGCGCGCACTTTCCTCCCCCTCGCCCAGCTGCAGCCCCGGCCTCACTGCGCTCCTAGCGAGCTAGGGCGCGCCGGGCTTCGCGGCGCCTCCAGGGTTGCTCGAGCGACGCCGCCGCTGCTGCCCGAGGGCTCGGCGCGGCCCGCCGGCTGCGCTCCTCCCGCCGCCTTCGCTGCGCCCGCCGCCGCTCCTAGGCTGCTCGGGGAAGCCTGCGATTTGCAGAGCCGAGCCGAGCCGAGCCGAGGAGGGGTGGAGGGTGGAGGGGTAAAGGCTGGACAGGCAGGAGGTGGAGCCTGCAGCCGGGGCCGTCCGCAGCCGGCCGCACCTCCCGCGCGGACCGGACGCAACTGCAGCTAGATCGCCTCCCGGCCTCCCGAGGCGCGCTCCCCGCTCTCCCGCCGGGGAAGGCCGGGGGCGCGGCTCCTCCAGCGCCCGGGCGCGGGTGGGGCGGGATGCGGGAGAAGCGTGAGAAGGTGTGCGGCCCGGGCTCTCGCAGGCTCGCGCGCGCCACCATGTGGCGGAAGGAGCTCCCTCCTCCGCCCCCTGCGCGCCAGGCTTGTCACCTTGCGGGGGAAACAACGGGCGACCAAGATGAGAGACACTTGGTACTTGCAGGGATTGGAGGTCAGGGAAGATGATGATAGATAGATAGATAGATGATGATAGATAGATAGATAGATAGATAGATAGATAGATAGATAGATAGATAGGAGGACCTGGGGGATAACTGTCAGTTTCTACTTTGGAGAATGGAAGACAAGGTCGATGGCCAAAAAAAAAGTGTGTGGGGGGGTGTAGGTGGGGTGGGAAAGGAACCTTTAAGAAAATCCCAGTGCTCTGAAAAGAGGAAAGAAAGGCTTTGCTTCGGGGCACTACTCTTTAGGGACCACCCACCCCCCACCCCCCAGGCCTTTGGCTTTTCTAAAAATCCACTACTTTGTGAAGAAGCTTCAGGGGACAGTATTGGATCTTTTAAAGTTTTATTTGAAAAACATCAAAGCCTTAAGGGGAAAATAAAATACCTTCACCTCCAGGTTCCCCAGGCCTGGATTTTTAAGGTCAGCACAGTCACCTCCCCTCTGAGCAAAGGACAGCCCCTTAAGCAGCTGGAACTGCCTGCCTGCCGCGGAGATTTCCATTTTCCTCCTGCCGCAGGCAGTCAGTTCTTATGGGGTTGGCTTTTTGAGATGGTAATTTCTGGAAGTGGGTATTCCCTGTCCCTGGGTCCTATCTTTGGGCTACAAAATTCCCTTTCCCACCTCCCCTGTTCTACCCTCCCGTTGCATGGGATCAAACCTGAGCTGAAAGCATCTGTTTCTTGCTTGAAGAAGTAGATGCACTTGTCCTGGGCATGTCATTTCAATGAATACTCCTCTCCAGGATGGAGACTGGGCCAGAGAAGTGCAGGAACTTACCGCCCCTCCCCCTCCACAGGGCTTCTGAAAGCCAGGGTGCAAAGGGAATAATCACCTGGTAGGATGAGGCTCTGAATCAGAGTCCCTCCACCAGCAGGTCACTGTGCATCCCTTAATAAGGCTACCACCTTTTAACAGACAATCAGATGGGGACTTCTGAGACTTAGCTTCCTGGAGAGCAAGGAAAGGGGATGCAGCCCTCTGACCTAGATGGCCTTAAAGTTCCCCTCAGCTTGACTCTAAACTTTAGACAGGTTTCTTCCTGACTTAGGTCCCTAGCCTCTCTTTTCTTAGAGCACTTCCTTTAGAAAACTTGCACTTGTGAATTTCTTTCTCTGCTGCCTTGAGTTGTAAATCACCTCCCAGCTTCTCACCACCCAGGAATGTCCAGCTTTAGGACCTGGGAGCCATCCCTTGGAAATGTAATTATCACGGAAGATAGCCCCCCAATCTCTCCATCTCTCTGAAAGGTGAGGAGTCTAACTTCACTAAGTGTCAATTAGCAAACATAAATGGTCTAATCACCCAACTCCCCCCACCCCCTCCCATTCCCAGTGTTCTCCAGTACTTTCCCAGTAGCCCACCTTGGGGGCTTAAAAACCCTACTGCCTCTTAGGGCCCTGGGTGGCTTAGTCCGTTAAGCATCTGGCTCTTGATCTCAGGGTCTTGGGTTCAAGCCCCACGTTGGGCTCCTGGCTGGGCATGGAGCCTACTTAAAAAACAAAAACCAACAACAACAAAAAAACACCCTCCTGCCTCTTATGTCAGAGGAGTTGAATTCCGTCTCTCTCCCCTTGGGTTTAACTACAAGTGAAATTTGTCTTTGACACCTCCCCTACTCTCATGTACGCAGAAGGCTCTCCTCAACACAGTTCCTGAGACCTCTTTTGACACAGGAAGAGAAAATACAAGTTAGAAAAATATGAGTCCTGTCCCTGTCCGTTGTTAATTTGTCTCCTTGAACAAATCATCTCACCTTATTGGGCCTCAGACAGCTAATAAGGTAATGGACATGAAGTGCTTTGTCAAGTTACCTACAGAAATGCTACTTTGTTATGACTAGTAGTACATCTGCCCAGCCCACTCTCTGGAAATAGGAACCACGGCATCTGGCTGGTTTTTCCTTCCACCAGGTTTGTTCTTTAAGAGTCCTGTTCCAAAATCCAAAGGCTAGCGCCCTTTGCTGCTAACACTCTCCGACGTTTAACACCTGAGCAGCTATTAAAAGGCAGATAGATGGCTGAGAGGAGGAATAAGACGTGAGTTGAGAAGTCAAGGAAGAAAGAAACCAAAGAAAAATTTTCCACAAACTTATATACACTAGCAGCTACTTACTACTGGGCTAGATCACCTTGATGAAGTCTTGATGTTTCTAATTTTGGTCATTGATTCAGGATAATTATTGAATGAATGATGTTGCTTCATGTTGCTAAGGTCATGTGTGGTATCAGGAACTTGGCTGCTAAAAACAGACAACTCAAAACACAATCACTTAAAGAAGGCATTTATTTTCTTGCACATAACCGACATTCAGTTGAGGGTTAGTATGATGTCTTCATGATATCATCAAAAACTTAGACTCCTGGGGCGCCTGGGTGACTCAGTCAGTTAAGCAACCGACTCTTGGTTTTGGTTCAGGTCATGATCAGGTCGTGAAATCAAGCCCTGCGTTGGACTCTGTGCTCAGTGTGAAGTCTGCTTAAGATTCTCTCCCTCTCCCTCTTCCTTTCCCTGGTCCCCTCCCCCCACTCACACTCTCTTTCTCTCTCAAATAAATAAATAAATAAAATCTTAAAAAAAAAAAAAAACTTGGACTCCTTCTTTCTAATCAGCCATCCTTAACATGATTGCCTCCTGGCAGCAAGATGGCTGCTGGAGTGCTAGCCATCCATCTCCATCTGGGGCAGGACAAGGATAGGAGCAAATGGCAAAAGGACATGTGCCCCTTTAAAATGTGTTCCTAGTAATATGACCAGTGAATCTCATTTACATCCTAATAGCCAGGGCTTGCCATGTAACCACCTCCCACCTACAAGGGAAGCTAGGAAATTTTTAAAGCTAAGCACATTAGGGGTGCATGGGTGGCTCAATCAGTTAAGCGTCTGACTCTTTTTTTATATATTTTATTGAGAAAGAGAGAGAGAGAGAAAGTGTGCAAGCAGAGGGAAGGGCAGAAAGGGAGGGAGAGAGAGAATCTCAAGCAGACTCACCACTGGGCGCGGAGCGTGATGCAGGGCTTGATCCCACAACCCTCAGATCATAACCTGAGCCGAAATCAAGAGCCAGATGCTCAACCACCTGAGCCACCCAGGCGCTCCAAGCATCTGACTCTTGATCTCAGTTCAGGTCTTGATCTCAGGGTCGTGAGTTCAGGCCCCTGTTGGGCTCCACACTAGATGTGGAGCCTACTTGAAAAAAAAAAAAAAAAAAAGATAAGCACATTAATGCCACAAGTAAAATCAGAGTTGTTTTAATAAGAAATAAGATAGATATGTGATGGACAGCTAACAGTTTGGTACGCAACCCTGGCAGTAGATTCTGCGTACAGTATATGGAGGTATCTAAAAACCGGCCATAAGCCACCCTAAGTCCTTGAGCCCTGATGGTTTTCTCTCATCTGTTGTTTTGAACCACCTCTGTTCCATCCACCGCTCACTATCGCCCAGACCAGGCTCTCACTAGGTCTCAGCTGACCTTCCTCACTGGTCCCTCTGACACCTGCATCACCTCTCTTGAATCTGTTTTCCACAGAGCTGCCCCAGTGAACCAACTACAAAGTCAAGTCCAGCCGCTTCACCTCTACTGGAGACTGAATCCTTGCTCAGAGTTCTTCACAGCCTGCCGGTATAATTCAGACCACTCTCTGCATGTGACTTTGCAGTAGCTCCCACGGAGGGGGCAGAGTATATCTTCCCTCCCCAGGGATATTGTGCTTGGCTGTGGGCTGGTGTTGCTAATGGAATGTGGGTGTCCCTGAGGTGGATCCCTTCTGTTTGTCCCCTCACCGTCCTGTACTTCCACATGTCACCAACAGAAGAGCTGCCCTTGGGCAGCTGCTGTTCCTTTGGTCTCCACCCAGTGCCACCCCAGGCATCCTACAGACCCTCACCCTGAAGTAGGGCCTCCTTCCCCTCGCAAACTCTCACATCTGTGTGCGAGAGTATGTGACTGCTGTTTAAGCCCCTGAGTTTTGGCCAGATAGATCAGGCAGCAGGGATGCAATAGTTAGCAGGTACGGCTCCCCTGCCTAAATCCCTTCAGTGGCAACTCAGTACCTGTCCACGGAACAAAGCCATATTCCTTAGCAGGGCGCATAAGACGGGTGCGGTCTGGCCCTTGCCTCCACTCCCATCACACCTGGCCTCATCTCATACTTTATCAGTGCCAAACTGCCCAGAGATCCCCATCGGCAACTCTCCATACCTCTGTGTCTCCCGATGCTATTCTCTTGTGCGTGGAAGACCTTCCCTGCCTTAATCCCCTGGACGAATCCCACTGGATCCTTCTACCAGCCTCGTCTCCTCCAGATCCCTGGCATCAGCCCATACTTCTCCAGTGAAGGCAGAAGTGAGTATCCCTCTCCACTACCATAACCTCCAGCATACCTCTAGCCCAGCGCCTAAAACAGAATAGTGAACTACAGGAAATTACAGGTGGAAGCTCATATTAACCCATCCCAACCCCAGCAGAATAGTTTAGCTCTAGCTAGAATTTAATATTATCTCTTTTTCACTTTCTCCAAACCCTGTGCATTTCTGTCATGCCCTGTGAAACTCCTCAGTGCAATCAGAAATGCTGTCAAGGACATTGCTGAGTGTGTCCCAGATGCCTTATTACAACACTACACCCTCATCCACAGGGTCCTTGGGGCTTGTTAGTTTCAATCTTACAGACACTGTGAATTATGCAACTGGTGTACATTTCTCTTTGCACTGGCTGCTGGGAACTGATCTAAATTTGTGGCAATTTAAATAAGACTTAAGGAATATGACTTGTTGACTAATATGGCCGTTATCATTTTTTTACTTTCAAATTTCTCCCTCTTAATTTCTTCTTTTTTACCTCTGTAAGTTTCCTGATACACACATACGTATGCATGTACGCATATATACATACACACGTGCATGTACACACATACAAACATATGTGTGCATGTGTATGTGTGTATGTATACGGCAGAAAATGGAAGGAAGGGGCAAAAGGGGAAGGGATGTCTTGTCTCCAGTCATAGACCCTATAATGTTTTCTCTCATTTACTTTGAGGTCTTCTTCCTCTAGTAGCTCCTAAACTCTGTGAAGCCAAGGCCCACTTGCTAACCTAGAGTCAGCGTTGAATAAAAGAGGGAAGGAAGGAGAGAACAAGCTTGCTCAAGGCCTTTGTTTCATTTTTTTTTTTATCCCCCTCGTTTGGAAAGCCTCATCACCTGCAACACACATAGAAAACCTCTTCCTTTGGAAAATATTAATGACCTTTTAGTGTATGCTATTTTGGAAGCCACATGAGTGCTATGCAGTTCAGAAAATTTTTCTAAACTGTCTAAATGTAGGATCATGTGTTATTTTAGCATTAGCCTCAAATCGCTCTGAACTGCACTCAGGTGACAGGCTCACCCACTGGTGCTACTGGACATAAGTAAAGGTACGGCATGCACAAGGCTGAGGTTTATCTCCTGTCTACCTTGTGTCAGGCAACAGGCAAGCTATTGAAACACCCCATCTTGCTCCACTAAGAACCAATTTTCCAGGCCATACTTTAAAGCTCAGTGAAGTGCACTGGATTTTTGCTTCATTACCTAATTCTGAGTCCAGATCCAGAGAACACGAGAGTTGTGTGGAAATGGGACGTAGCCGGCAATCCCAGCAGTAACAGGAGCCTCTGGCGGTGGTAGGTATTACTGATGGATGTCTCCCAAACCTGCTGTCCCTGGGAGCCTCTGTGAAGGTGCTTTGCCTTGATCTGACCCCACAAACCAAACATTTAGAAGCTGGCTGGCCTTTACTGTATTTTGTTCTGCCAGGTCCTATAGCAGAAACTGCCGAGGAAGGGTTCATCTAACTGCCAGAAACACCCAAGGCAGCGAGGTCCCGCCAGCCTGCCCCTCAGAGTGTTGAGACCCCAGGTGTCTTCTGAGTCATGAAAACAACTGCTCTGTTCCCTCCCCACCTCCGCCCCCATCTGCTTTCTGTGGGTGGGGTGAGGCATGCGTCTCAGGGAGGAAAACTGAAAGCAGAGAATACTTCAGGAGCCCATACTTTCTGTTGTTTGTAAAGAAAATGGGCAGACCCATTGGATAGTCCCTGGGCCAGTAATGCAGTATCCACTATTAACCCTCTTCCAGGTCTCTACCCCACAGATTCTCAACCTTGGCCGCATACTAGAATCGCCTGGGGAGTTTAATGCATATGGATGCCTGGGCCTCTCCCTAGAGATTTCTGATTTAATAAGTCTGGGGCGCAGCTTGCCTATTGGGGGTTTTCAAAAACTCCCCACGAGATTCTGCTGCGCAGCAGTCTGAGAATTACTCTTGTAGATGGTGTAGAACGCTGTCCAGTAGACATAGAGCACAAACCACAAATGCAAGCCACAGATAAAATTTTAAAGTTTCTAGTAGTTGCACTTAAAAAGTAAAAAGAAAAAGGCGATACTAGTTTTAATAATATATTTCATCTAACATATATCCGATATGTCATTTCAACATGTAATCAACATAAAAATTGTTAATGAAATATTTTGCATTTTTTGTAGTAAGACTTCAAAATCAGGGCATCTGGGTGGCTCAGTCATTAAGCGTCTGCCTTCGGCTCAGGTCATGGTCCCAGGGTCCTGGGATCGAGCCCACATCGGGCTCCCTGCTCGGCGGGAAGCTGCTTCTCCCTCTCCCACTCCCCCTGCTTGTGTTCCTGCTCTCGCTATCTCTCTCTGTCAAATAAATAAATAAAATCTTAAAAAAATAAAAAAGACTTCAAAATCTAGTGTGTGTCTTACATGTACAGCATATTTCAATCCAAACAAGCCATGTTTCAAGCGCTCAAGAGCCATCTCACTGCCAATATTGTGACCGCCAGTAAATGGCTACCATATTGGACATCACCGCCGTAGACCATCTGGTTGGGGGAGGGAGTGGAAGAATAAGAGTGGCACCTGTGGTGGGCTGAACAATGACCCTGCCCCACCTATCCATCTAGCAATCCCTAGAATCTGTGAGTGTTACCCTTTAATGGCACTAAGGGACTTTGCAGATGTGATTATGTTAAAGATCTTGAGAGAGAGCAATCATCCTTGCTTATCCTAGTGGATAAATGCAATCACATGTATCCTCATAGGAGGGAGACAAGGGAGATTTCACAAATGGAACAGCAGGTGATGTAACCACAGAGGCAAAGACTGGAGTGATGAGTAAAGTAAAGGAATGCCGGCAGCCCTAGAAACAGAGAGAGTCCAGGAATGGATTCTCCCAAGACCCTCCAGAGGAAGCGCGGCCCTCCTGCTACCTTGATTTTAGCCCCGAAGGACTCATTGCAGATTTCTGGCCTCCTGTGAGAGAATTAATTTCTGTTGTTTTAAGCTCCTAAACTTGTGGTCACAATAGGAAACTAATATAGGCCATTTAATAAGAAAGCACTTCCTTTTTATCTGTATGATTGAAGTTATCACAGTCTTTCTTCTTTTATCGCTGGTTGGATACCTATTGATTTTTTTTTTTTTTCTTCAGAGGGCAGGGACCTGTCTTTTTCATTGATGAGCCCTCTACCACACTTAGCAAGTAAAGCACTTGTTGCAGGAGCACAATAAAGCACCAGAAGCTCAGCCTCGGGGATGCCCAGAATCTGGTGCGCATTCAGGAAAAGCAAGAAAGGCTGCCTCCCGAAGAGGTCTGTATATGGGAAAGCAACAGATCACAAACATCCCCGGTGTCCATTGGAACGCCTGCCTGCCCGGCCGCTTGAAGTGTCTTTGAGAAGCCGTGACCCCGGGAGTAGAGAAAAGGAAGAAAGCGCTAAAAGCAGGACTGCCTGACAGGTCTGACCTTCCACAGGAACTGGCCTACCCCTGCCTGTCTCCACGCAGACCCACCCCCATGCGATCTGGAAATTTCCAGTCCTTTTGCTAAGCTGCCTGAAATAGACATAGTTAAGAGTCTCACAAGTGAAAATGCCTCTTCACACATTTGCTCAATAAGAGAGCTTTTCTCCTAGCACAGAAATCAGCTGCCCTGAGGGTGTGGAGGTTTGATTAGGATGTCCCTCTTAGGCAGTTTCTCAAATAGCCCGACCCTGGCAGCAACAGTATCACCTGAGATGCTGGCTTATCATGCCCCCATTCACTAAAAATGAGAAATGACAGACGGAACACTGAGGTATGGAACCTTCCAGGGTGCCATAATCACATTGTGACTGGACAGGAACTATCATGGATGAGGCACACCATCTTAAGGAATCTACTCTGGGACAGACGTTCTTATCCCATTTTACAGCTGAGACTCAGGCCAACTCACAGTTAATGAATGCGGAGTATCATCCTGATGATCACCTTCACCAGAAGAGACAGGAGGAGTTTGAGGACTCTGCAGGTGGCTCTCAGGCCCTCAACCGTCCATACAACCTTCAAGGAGTGGTGTGGGTCTTCACTGGTATGTTCAGGGAGACCCAGGTTTTTGGTGTTAGCGGTAGAGCAAGCAGAGAATGAGAACAGGCTCTGAAGTTGACAGAAATGGAGTCTTTATGCCTTTGCAACCTACAAAGAGTCCTAATTGCAGAATAATTTGCAGGCGAGTTGTAAAGATTTCTTTCGTTTGTCTGGTAGCATCTGCAGATGTTCATAAAGCATGCTCTTTCCCAGGGGAATGTCCGCATGGGATGCTCTCTGCCTGAGCACCACTATGATGCTGGATAATTCCTAACCCTTCAAGCCACAGCCTGATGTCACTGCCCCAGAGACACCATCCCTAATCAGGTCATCTAAAGGACCTACTCCTTCATCGTGAGTTCACCACCTGCTTCCTTCACAACCCTTATCCTTTGCAATTATTTGTGGTTTGTTTACTTTCTGCTTTGAGCGGGGAGAGGGATGAAGGAAGGAGCTGTATTATGCCTGATGCAAAAGATATTCGGTAACTCTGGGACTGGATAATTTGCAGGTGTTTAATACCTGCTCATCAGCACAGCAAGCCACTAACTGCCCTGTGCTTTGTAACAATCCATACTCCCCCCAGGAATGCTAATTCATTTTGCCAGGGGCGAGGCCTTGGAAATATGTGTTTGAAGGTTGTTTCAGGGCTGATTCTGATGTAATCAGTCAGTAGAACAGCATGTGGAACAGACCCCGGTGCCTGCCTCCCTCACACAATTTTTATTCTCTTTGCAGTGAGAGTCATGGCAACAACCTGACTCACACACTCATTTCTGCATCTTGGGGATGCCTGAGAGTATCCTCTGAATCCTAATTGCATGTGTACCACTTGTCTGCCTGTGAGAAGCCATGAATTCGATTTTAAGGCTAATGTTACCTTTTATACACCATGATTTAACACTCACCACAGTCTTCGGGAGAATATTCAGGGCAGCAGAGAAATTTCTGGGAAACTCATTCCAAGGCCCTTGGAAACTGAAAGCGACATACATCCTTTGGGGGCTTGTAAAAGAACTGGAAGCGAGAGCACCTGAGGTTGACCAGATGGGCTCTCAGCAGGCTTGCATGATGGAAGAACACTCAAACACTTTCAGCAATAGATGGGCAGCCGTAGGGTGTAGAGTTCCAGCCGCACTGGGGTAGCACCAGAAGAAAGAGCAGAAATGACATGAAACACCTGGACCCTTAGTATTCATAGTGTGGCCTGTGGACCAGCAGTGTCAGCTTCGCTGAAGACCTTGCTGGACACTGAGAATCCCCATCCCCACTCCAGAGCTACCCAGTGGGAAACTGTCTTTTGACGATCACCTGGCAATTTATAAGAACATCAACATTTGAGAAGCGCTGACTTACACCAATGGGAAATAGGAGCTTGGTGAACCAGAGGAAATTCCTTAGAATTTAGGAATTCCTTAACTTTCCTCAAGGAAATTCCACTGTAGACATATTCAAGCCTTGATCATATCCAAAGAGAGTGTGAGTCAGGGAAACAGGGCTTATCACTCTTGCATTCCTGAATGTCCTGTTTCCTTGAGGAGGGTATAAGTTAACTAGGGCCAAGGAGTGTTCGCTAAACTCCTTTCTGTCCCTCACGGTGTGCAGCCTTGGGAACTAGAATTTGGTTTTTGGGAGGCAGTGACATCAGGTAAAGATCATTCTGAGGGGCTGACTGAGATACGCTTCTGCCATCTTCTCTTAAATACTCTGGGCCTAGGAACTCTAGCCAGCCCTCCTAGGATGATGTGTGAATATGAAGATCACAACATTTTAGAAAATGCTTTAGGAATCTGTTATTCATGCTCATAAACATAATGTCCATTCCTCAGAGCTGGGTCTTTCCAGAGTCAGAAGTGTGGCTGTGTTGCTTTAATCTGCATTAAATGCCCCAGAGGCAAGGTTACATAAAAGTGCAAGAAATCAAGAAACCAATTTGGGTAGCAGCTGAAAAACAAAACAAAAACAAAACATTGGTTCTCTAGTTCATTGACTTTTATCTTCTCCCTAGAGCACAAAGAACTCTCAAGCACATCATAATATCCCTGGTACTCTTTCCTCTCCTCCCCAACCCCCCTCTGCTCCCCTTCCCCTCACCCCCCTGCCCCCGCTGTGAATGATCACCAACAATAATTCTTATTTTGAAGGGACTGTAAACATGACCTCACATTTAGCCTCTATTGCAGTGATCTGTGTGATATCGCAGTGCCCGGAGTACGTACAGTTTGAGAGCTTTTTTAGAAAATTACAGAACAAAACAGTTCTGAGATATATGTGTGTGGTACGAGTGTGTGTGTGTGTGTGTGTATGTGGGTGTGCATTTGTGTATGTGTGGATCATTGCCTTTACAGCAATTAGAAGAGAAGAAACTTTGGACAGTGAAAGGAGAAAATTAGCCTAAAATATATAATTCAGCCCAAATACACATGGCCATTTTCCTCAAGAAATAAAACAAAAATTAAAATCTGCCCCAGCCAGGATCTCTAGTATTTGTTCTTGAAGGAAAGTATGCTCCTGATCATACTGTTCTATTTTTTCAAAAAAATGAAATGCTTCGAAAGAATGCACTAACATTCTGAGCGTTCCATAGGCCTGTGAGGAAGGCTGGAAAGAGCGTGGGAGCTGGACAGCCGCTCAGCCAGAGACACTTTCCCTCTAACCATCACCTCGCCACAGGGACATCTGAGTGTCCCCTCTGCAGCTCTATTTGCACACCTTTCAAATGAGAAGGATAACAAGCATCAGTCATACTTCTTTGTATTAATACAATGAGAGGAACACGTTTCAAAAAGTACACATTGACTCACCAAATGCAATGTTTGAGTAATTTTTTTTTAAGATTTTATTTACTTATTTGAGAAAGAGAGAGACAGAGAGAGAGAGAGGGAACACAAGCAGGGGGAGTGGGAGAGGGAGAAGCAGGCTTCCCGCTGAGCAGGGAGCCCAATGCGGGGCTCGATCCCAGGACCCTGGGATCATGACCTGAGCTGAAGGCAGCCGCTTAACCACTGAGCCACCCAGGCACCCCATCGTTTGAGTAATTTCTATGGCTATTACTCATCCCTATTTTCCTGAATCTCCCTCCAGCAAGCAAAGGCATTCGCAGGGTTCACCACTAATGTAGCAGAGAAATGGAAGCCCTTAGTTGCTTCCATTCCTCTGGAAGAATCACCCATATTCTAAGACTCACACTGAGACCAGGCACTTTACAGCACAGCCAAATCTAAGCTACGAGGGCGTGTGGGGTGGGGGGGAGGTAATTTTTCAAATTATACTCATCAGCCCCCTTCCCACCCAACTCTACACTCATTGCCAAAGCCTTTGGAAAACTATGCGGGAATTAGCAAAAGGCACCCCTCTCTTGAGTGGTGTCTCAAATAGTGTATCTCTTCATATATATAAAATAAGGAATTAGCCCAGACAGTTATGGAGGCTGGGAGGTCACAAGATCTGCAGTCAGCAAGCTGCAGACTCAGGAGAGCTGACAGTATATGTTTCGGTCTGACTCCAAGTCCGAAGGCAAGGGAAGACCAAGGTCCCTGCTCAAAGGCAGTCAGACAGAGAGCAAATTCTCCCTCACTCCACTTTTTATTCTATTCAGGCCTTCAATAGATTGGATGAGGGTCACTCACATTAGGGAGGGCAACCTGCTTTACTCACTCTACTGATTCAAATGTCAATCTCATGGCGAAACACCCTCACAGACACACCTAGAATAATGTGTGGCCAAATATCTGGGTACAACCACCTAGCCAAGTTGACACATAAAATTATCCATCACAAGTATGGTGCGTGGACCACAGGCTGCATTCCACTCCCCCTCTGCCTATCAGCTGGGCACACTCGTGCAGAAGACGATCTACATAAACACACACAGTGACCTGCCTTCCATGTGAAGGACCACCCTAAGAGATGGCCTCTTCTCCAGAATCAGGGCCACTGGAGCCCCGCCTTTGTGGCTCCCTCAGTCCCACCGTAGTTTCTGGACCGATCACGGTTTGGGCTCCAGAATACCCCCAACAAAGGACATTTCACCTTACGATTCGTTTGAATGCAGCCTCTAATTTTTTACCTGGGGGCCCACCAAACAAGCATCCGAGTTCTATGACTTAGGGGGGTCAAGGGTACAATGCTGAACCCTTCCTTCCACTGAGGGAAGCAGGGCGATTCCCCCGGACTGGCGGGTCTGCACAACACATTCAATACCCACCCCCCCACCCCCAGCGAGGAATGAGAGGACAGAGGAAATCTAAAACTGCTGAAAGAGGACAAAAACAAAACCAAAAAAACAAATTAAGCCCACGAAGTAAGGAGCCATGCAAATGAACAGGGGGAGAAACAGAAATAACAACTGACAAAGCATTCAGTGAGTCCTGAGTCCCAGAAATGGCACTTGTACAGAACGGTGGCATCGGGCAGGAGTCAGTGTTTACCGGCCCCGGACTGGCCGCTGTCACAAGGCATGCGCGGCAGTGAGGCGCGGGCCGTGCGGGGTCGGCCGCGGGAAGCAAACAAATGCTACCTGCATCGCGTCTCCGTGAAGAAGAGGGTGGCATGTAAAGTTCCCCATTTAAGGCTCACATGTACAATATATAAATGTTTCATGAAGCAAAGGGTTGGAATAAATCGCAGTTCCAAGTGAGTTTAAAAAAAAAAAAAGGTTTAGATGTTGTCGGCTAAGAAATATAAACAGTGCCACCAAGGAAAGCTCGAGAATACAGTTCTCACCATGGTAACAGGTTTAGAAACCAAACGTGACTCTGATGTGGAAATGCAATCTTTCATGCCGGAGGAATAAGCACGAATTGCCTTGCCTTAAAATATACTTTCAGTGTCCACCCCTGAGATCTAAAAACCTGGAAATGAACACAGATCCAAGGAGGGAGAAGCTTCGAGAATGGGGCTTCCAGGTGATGTTTCAGGCACAGAGTGTGAATGAACTTCTGGCCTTCAGCGGGCCAAATGGATGGTTGTCATATGGAGATGCATTTGCTGCTAGATCAGCGGCTAGCGTGGTAGAAACTCAGCTTAATCACAGTGCCTGGAAAATTCCAGGCCAGCCTGCCCAACAAAAACCATGGACTGGGCTCCCAAATGCCCTTAGTATTTGAGCGTCCACTTGGAGAACCTGGATCTCAGTCTCCTAGGGGAAGAGAGTCATCATCCCTGTCCCCCTCCCCAGTCCAGCTGCCTGGCCAGCTTAGCCTGGCACAGCCTCCCTTCACGCACACTTGCGTGTCCAGCGACTGCCTCAAACCCAGACGGTCCAGACCTGAGCACCTGACAGGCTCTCAGACTCGCTCGCCCTGCAGGCTCCCCATCTCAGCAAATGGCAGCTCCATTCTTCCAGCTACACGGGCCAAAAGCCACGGGTTCATCCTTGACTTTTTCTCTCATACCCCTCCTCTAATCAACTGTAATTCTAATGGCTCTACCTTCAAAATATACCCAGAATTTGGCTGCTTTGCACTGCTCCTACTGCTAGCCCCCTAATCCAAGCCACCACCACCACCCCCTGCCTGGATTACTGCCATAGCCCCCTAACTGCACAGCCTGCCTCCTCCCTTTGCCACCCTGGGTCTGTTCTCAACACAGGCTAGTCAGATCATGTCACTCCAACATGCAGAACTCTTCGATGCTGCCATGTCACTCAGAGTGAAAGCCAAAGTCCTTAAACTGACCTATCAGGACCTACAATCTGTTTTCCCCATGTCTGTTCACCTGTCTTGCCTCATCTCTGTTACTTTCCCTTTCATTCACTCTGCTCCAGCCTCACTGACTTTGTCCCACTTCCTTTAACATGCCAAACTTTGTTCCACCTCAGGGCCTTTGCACTTGCTGCTCCCTCCGCTCATAATACTCCTGTCCCCGGTGCCTCACTCCCTCATTCCCTTCAGGCTTTCAGGTCTCAACTTCAGCATCTCCAGAAGGGCTTCCCCGGCCATGCTGCTTTAAATGTAACCCCCTCCCCATGTGGACTGGCAAAGAGAGGGAGGGGGGTGGTCTCTCCCCACGCCAACCCAGAGTCCGAGGCTGTTTAATGTTTTACCATCTTGTAGCTGAGTGATCTGGAACACATGACCTCCTGGGCCAGGGAAGGGAAGAGAGAGTTCAGAAGTGACACACCGGCTCTAATCCGCCTGGATGGAGGGATGGCACAGACCAGTTTCATGCATAGTTCATCCGGCTTCAGGTAGTCAAACAGTTTTACCCAGCTGCAAAAGGCCTAGGAAGTGTAGTATTCTACATGCTCAGGAAGGAAAGGAGAACAAGACATGGGTGAATTTCTATATCATGAACTATGAGCTGTTTCCTTGGAAATCCTTCACTGCTTAGGCAGTAAGGGTTTTTGTCTCCCTATCTTACTGTCCTAAGGTTCATCTTAGAGTGATTCCTTTTCATTCATCCACTCAACAAATATTTTTTGAATGCCTCCACACACTGAATGATGCTGAAGATACAAGACTACATGAGGTAGCCTTGGGTTCCTAGCTGTGGTGCCCCATGGCAGTGGGGGGAGAGGGGCACCACAATATGACTCCAACTGCCCCCACTTCACGTCAATGGCATGCTGCACATGCCCCATTGGGTGTAAGTGCGGGATGGACAGAACAGTCCTACTCTTCCCAGGAACACTGATGTTGTAAGGGGGTGCTACCAATTTAAGCATTCCTAAAAGTTCTTGCAGCCGTCTCAGAAACTTATAGATCCATTATAGAAACATGTAGCCACATAATTAATCATGATCTCCTTTATTCAAGAAATAACAACTCATAAATGTGTATTTAATCTTCTCAGAATAATGAATTGATCACCATTTTCTTCTTTTTGGGACCTCAGGCGGTCACCATGAAATCTTTGGCTGCAATTATAGGTGAAAATCTAAACATGCTTTCAACAACAAGGATATAGTTTAATTTGCTTTTAATGTAATGTTTTGGAGTGAGAAATGTAAGATAACACAACATTTATAAATACAATTTATGTAAATTAAAACCACATATTCTCAAAACCACAAAACACTACATATTCTCCAAGGAAGCATGTATATCTGTTATATATGGTACACATCCTAGAATGGGTGCGTATGGAAGAACACGGGAAAGGACTGGGGATCCGGATGAAAGGAGGGGAAATGACAGAATGAGAGAGCATCCTGGCATGGACCATGGTGCTAATGTGCCATCAGCTAAGGAATATTACTAAATTGTCAGATATAAATTTTACATCTTATTTTCCTTGTTTGAAGAGGCACTCAAAAACATTTGTTGAAGGCACTGATGAAAAGACATCAATCTAAAATGAGTCTTTAGAGTCATAAGACAAATTGACAAGTCTTCCTTCTCTACTTCCATATTCTATTTTCTGATCTAAGCCCAAAGGTAAGTCTATAAGTAGAAAAGGATGATATATCATGCCCTTTGCCTATCAAATTGACAAACAGAAAAAACTGTAACACTGCGTTAGCAAAGGTACGGAGAAAGGGGCGTTTTCAAGTTACTGATAGGAACGTAACATGGTACATCTTTCTGAAAAGCAATAGTTATTGATATCCATAAAAATATTCATAACCTTTAACCCAAAACTTCCACTTTCAGGAATTTATCATAAGAAAAATAACTTACATACAATCAAATTTTATGAGCTAATAATGTTTGAGGCATTATTAATTGAAATAACAGAAAATTGCAAATAACATAAATGTTCAGCAATAAGGGGACTGGGTAAATAAATTATGATATATACATATGATAGAGTTGTATTTAATTAAAATGTAATAATAAAAAATGTTTGTAATAGGTTATTAAGCAAATATAGCATTCTAAAATATGCCATACAATTCCAATTTTGAAAACAGGAAAGATGTACATAACATGTTCATGGTAGATATCTCTGCATTAATATATTAATTGAATGAACATTGAGTGGTGGAATTATGTATGATTTTTATATTTTTTTTGTTCTGATCTATAGCAGGTATATATTTTAATTGGAAAGATACCATAATAACAAACATCAATGAGCATATCAGATTATAATTCCACCTGTTATACTTTGTCTTGAAGGCATGAAAAGATTTTTCCACACTAAATTTTTATTGTATTTTAAGATTTTATTTACTTATTTGAGAGAGAGAGAGCATGAGTGGGGGGAGGGGGAGAAGCAGACTCCCCACTGAGCACAGAGCCCTAAGCAAAGCTTGATCCTAGGACCTGAGATCATGACCTGAGCCAAAATCAGACACTCAACCGACTGAGCTACCCAGGAGCCCCCACGCTGAAATTTTCAAATGATATGTTTCCCTATTTATAGAATTGTCAGATCTTTTTCACATGTGCACTCCAATCATTACTCAGTCATACTTTACTGTGTCACCCTGAGCTATTGCATTATTCTCATGTTAATAATTACAGAGAAAACCATTTTGAGATGGGACTATGGATTAACAAAATAGTCCCTATAATTTTCTAGATCTGAACCAAGAATCCATTAAACATTTTATGAAGGTTCTGTTTGTGATTAAAATGAAGGGAATCCAGCTTATCATCAGTGTGAGTGTTCATTTCACTCATGTTAAGACAAAAACCGACAAGGTATTATGACCCACTTGAAGCTGAGAGTTATATTAAAACCCAGGTTAGCTTTTATTAACTAATCAAGATAACATTATTTAAACTCTTTTTTTTTACTTTGAAATATAAAACCCTGGAAGGGTAGGTAGATAAGCAAGAAGTGGATGGGGTCAAAATCCAACACCAATATATTTTCTATTTTTCTAGAGATGATAGCTAGTTCTAGTACCTTGTCACTTCAATAAATGGATTTTCTTTGGGGGGGCGGGGAGAACACTCACACACAAAACAAAAACTAGCCTGGATCCAGATTTAAATTTTACTGACAGCAAATGTTACCTTAAGAAATCACATTCTTAATTCTACTGTAATGGATATAGCAATAAAACAAATGTGATTTTTCAGCCTATTAAGCACACATCAATACAAAAGTGAGACATGCTGGTAATTAGAAAAAGGTGGCTTATTCCAAGGCAAAAAGTTTGCAGTTAACAACGTTTGGAGGACAGTATTTTTTAATGGCTGGTTATTATTTTAAGGTGCCACTAAGATTTAGAAAAGTATATGATTTTTTGTTAAATGTGCATTTGCAAATCCATTGACCACCTATTACTTTGAACTATTGGCATTTGTGATATAATTTTTTGTCGTGTTATGTAGATTACTTGAGTTACACTGAACAGCCTATAAGATCAGATGTGTTTAAAACTCATAAATGCAGCTAATGTGAAAAACATTAAGAAATCAATTTTTATGTCTTGCTTTTTTAAAAAATGATAACCCTGTCTACATCTGTGGCTCCTATGATAGTCACTTCTTCAAATATGAGACATAAACCTCTTTTATATCACATATTGTTATGGACTGAATGTGTTCTCCCAAGTTCATACGTCAAAGCCCTATCCCCCAGTGTAGCTATATGAGTATACCCCACTTTTGGAAAGTTCTCGTTACACCACTTCTCTTTTATGAAAGGCTGACATTAGTACCTGTTTTCACTAGCTGAAAAATATCCAAAGAGAATATTCACTGTTAGGAAACAAGCAGTTACTGTACTGATGCAGGTCTTTTGTAAAAATGAAATGGTATAACGAGAACTTTCCAAAAGTGGGGTGTAGTCCTGGCTTTATGTCATTTCAGCTTGCGAAAGGTTTCACAGAAACATCTACTTTTGGATAGCTGAGGAAAGCTGTATTTGGAGATGGGGCCTCTGAGGAAATAATTAAGGTTAAATGAGGTTATAAGGCTGAGGCCCTGATCCCATAGGGCCTTAGCACTCTTTCTCCTCCAAAACACACAGAAGAGGTCATGTTCATACAAAAGGCAGCTGTCTACAAACCAGAAAGAGCCCTACAAGAACTGAACTGGCCAGAACCTTGATCTTGGACTTATAGCCTCCACAACTATGAGAAAATAAATTTCTGTTGTTTAAGACAGCTAGTCTATGGTATTTTGTTATGGTGGCCGAAGCAGACTAATAAATAATTATTCCCTGTAATTTATATATTTTATTGGTACTGTGCACCAAACAAATTTGATTAAGGTATTAACTGATTGGATTCTACTAAATATATAAGCTTCTTCTACTATCTAGACTTTGAATTCATTCTGCAAATTGGAAATTATGAATATATGGCATTCATGCTACCATTCTCCATTCCTAAATAAATGGTAGATTACTAATTGATCACAGCATTTGTTCCTACTGAATCTAGACCAGACTTTATAATCCTTGTCAGCAATCCAAGCAGTCACCATCCATAGATATATACATTTAAGTTGATCTGTTTGCCATTCATGTATTAGACTATAAACTCATTGAGTGCTTGGATATTATCTTATTTCTTTTCTACAGTCTATAAACCTCCATGTGATAGAAGCTGAGTAAATTCTCACCAAGTTAAATAAACTGCATCCTAAATATAAGCCTTCTATAAAGAAAGTGCCCTACACAAGAGCTTTGGGTCCTGAGTCAAAATAAACTTGTCTTGACTCTACACAAATGCACAAAAGTACACAAATGTGTACTTTTAACTTCAACTGAATTTTTATCAAGTATGAATAATGAGTCATAACAATGATCATCATAATTCATAACAATAATGCATAATTCATAATAATGATTGGTTCATTATGGAGGAAGTTCAAAGCTGGAAGATGCAAGGACACAAAGGATTGGAAAGCCCAGCCCCTTGCCTTGAGGAACCCCCCATCTAGTTGAGATAGCAGGCTCTTACACATGAAAATCCCACTCACAATAGGAATAAAATGTGACAAGTGCCATTGCGAAGTAGATGGTTTTGACAATAGGAGCATAAGGTTTCAGAAGAAAGAGGGAAAGATTTTCCTTTAAGGCTAAAAGGTAATTTGATAGATGAACCAGTTCCTGCAGGGTACATTTATTTTACCTCTGTTTTCTCATAACAAGCTCCCCTGTGGTCTTCTGTTGATTTATCAGATTAGCCTATTCCCCAAATAAAGATATACTTTCTACACTGCCCCACCCCATCATATACAAAGCAGACAGAGGAGAATGATTTTCTAAATCCTTAAGCTGCCTGGGAGATGCAATATGTCCTCTCTTTGAAGACTCAGTGCCCCATGGTCAAAGTCTTACCATCCTGATTTAAGGTCTCCACACCCTCAATAGAAATTTGCCAGAACAGAAAAGATGTGAGACTACAAAACCATCTTTGAGGCCCAAATTCTAAAAACTAAAAATTGATTGGTTTTCTACCTGCAGGCAGGCACTTCCTAGGGCTATTCTGAGTTACATCAGTGGAGCAGAATTTAAACCTTTAACTAAGAATTTGGTCTTGCTGCAGAAGAAAGAGAAATTAAGGAATTGATCCCATTTACAACTGCACCAAAAACCATACGATACTCAGGAATAAAACTAACCAAGAGGCAAAGGATCTATACTCTGAAAACTATAGAACACTTATGAAAGAAATTGAGGAAGACACAAAGAAATGGAAAGACATTCCATGCTCACGGATTGGAAGAAGTAATATTGCTAAAATGTCTATGCTACCAGAGCAATCTATACATTCAATGCAATCCCCACCAAAATACCATCAACATTTTTGACAGAGCTGAAACAAATAATCCTAAAATTTGTATGGAACCAGAAAAGACCCTGACTAGCCAAAGCTGGTGGCATCACAATTCTGGATTCCAAGTTATATTATAAAGCTGTCATCATCAAGACAGTACACTACTGTCACAAAAACAGACACATAGATCAATGGAACAGAATAGAGAACCCAGAAATGGACCCTCAACTTTATGGTCAACTAATCTTCGACAAAGCAGGAAAGAATATCCAATGGAAAAAAGACAGTCTCTTCAATAAATGTGTTGGGAAAATTGGACAGCCACATGCAGAAGAATAAAACTGGACCATTTTTTTTACACCATACACAAAATAAACTCAAAATGGATGAAAGACCTAAATGTGAGACAGGAATCCATCAGAATCCTAGAGGAGAACACAGGCAGCAACCTCTGTGACTTCAGCTGCAGCAACTTCTTGCTAGACACATCTCCAAAGGCAAGGGAAGCAAGGGCAAAAATGAACTATTGGGACCTCATCAAGATAAAAAGCTTTTGCACAGCAAAGGAAACAGTCAACTAAACCAAAAGACAACCTACAAAATGGGAGGAGATATCTGCAAATGTCTTATCAGATAAAGGGCTAGTATTCAAAATCTATAAAGAACTTATCAAACTCAACACCCAAAAAACAAATAATCCAGTCAAGAAATGGACAGAAGACATGAACAGACATTTCTCCAAAGAAGACACCCAAATGGCCAACAGATACATGAAAAAATGCTCCACATCACTTGGCATCAGGGAAATACAAATCAAAACCATGAGATACCACCTCATACTGGTCAGAATGGCTAAAATTAACAAGTCAGGAAATGACAGGTGTTGGAAAGGATGCAGAGAAAGGGGAACCCTCCTACACTGTTGGTGGGAATGCAAACTGGTGCAGCCACTCTGGAAACAGTATGGAGGTTCTTCAAAAAGTTAAGAATAGAGCTACCCTATGACCCAGCAATGGCATTACTAACTATTTACCCAAAAGATACAAACATAGTGATCCAAAGGGACACCTGCACCCTAATGTTTATAGCAGCAAGGTCCACAAGAGCCAAACTATGGAAAGAGCCCAGATGCCCATCGGCATACGAATGGATAAAGAAGATGTGGTATATACATAAAATGGAATATTACTCAGACATCAAAAAAAATGAAATCTTACCATTTCTAATGATGTGGATGGAACTAGAGGGTATTATACTGAGCAAAATAAGTCAATCAGATAAAGACAATTATCATATGATTTCACTCATATGTGATTTCACTCATATTTAAGAAACAAAACAGAGGATCATAGGGGGAGGGAGGGAAAAATAAAATAAGATGAAATCAGAGAGGGAGACAAACCATAAAAGACTCTTAACTACAGGGAACAAACTGAGGGTTGTTGGAGAGGGTTTGGGTGGGGGGATGGTGTAACTGGGTGATGGGCATTAAGGAGGGCACCTGATGTAACGAGCATTGGGTGTTATATGCAACTGATGAATCACTGAACTCTACCTCTGAAACCAATAATATACTATATGTTAATTAAATGAATTTAAATAAAATAAAATTAGAAAAAAAAGAATTTGGTCTTGCTGGACTGGTGGTAGTGAATCATCACTGTCCTTTAAATTACCAAGAAAATAGCCGATCACCCAGCACACCATAAGCAATAAGCAAATCAGCAGGACATTTTGCTGAGGCGGATGTTTGTTAGCATTTGATTACAGAGAGATTCTAAATCATTCTGCAAGTCTGTTGATTTTTTTCAAGTGAAAACTAGATAAAAAAGACAAAGTATTAAGCTTCCCATGCATGAAGACTCCAAAGACCCTTTAAGGCTCTGAAACCAAGTGGCATCCCGGGGTTTTTGGAGTAGTTCACTATAGTAGACACTAAGAGTCATGCCCCACATTACTTTTTCCCTGGCAGTCATCCAGTTTATTTATAGAATGAGATAAAAGAAAAGACAATCCCCAGGCTCCATGCTGGGTCCCATAAAGAGGCATCTCCTGTTTTCCTCTAAATTTAAAAAAGCACAGAGAGAATCTTGTTTTCAAGTTGTAGAGCCACATCCTCCTACCTCCAACTCTTGAACTTCAACCCCACTGTCCTAGGAACCTGGCTGTCCAGGAAAGGAACCAGAATCTGGTTGATGGAGCTACATATTTTTAAGAATGTCAAAATGACTTCATTTCTGAGAAGAGCTTCCTCCGCTTAAAAAGGAGAAATGTTTCTATTACCGAGTGACTCACTTTCTCCAGCCGTAAACAACTAAAACAGCACTAAGGACAGAAATATTGCAAAAGGGGAGGAGGGAGAGACAAGGGTGACTGCTCTTATTTTTTATTTTTGAGGAGGTAAATAGGCAGAGGACTCTTTCTGACCCCCTCGTTCGCCTACCTCTCCCAGCGCCCAAGCGGGGAAAGGAACAGAAGCAAGAGCATATGCCCAGTCCTCCAGACCCCTGCTCTCCCTCCCCCTCGCCAGCTCAGTTGGAGAAATCACAGTGTCAGTGGTTCTCTGGCTCTTCTCAAAAGAGAAATCCCCCAAAAGTGAAGAGTTCTTTGCCTGGAGTCCCAGGGATGAGAAGGAGAAAAGAAAAGAGAAAAGACGAGGAAGAAAATCAACATTATTGAGCTCATGGTTAATGCCAAACATGTCATATTCTAATTAATTCCAGCAATCAACTATGAGGAACTGGAGTCAGATGAGACCTAGGTTTGAATTCTAGCTCTGCCACTTACTAGCTATTTGACTCTAACCTCCCTGAAAGTAGTCTCACCTGTAAAGTGGGGCTGCTAATAACAATCCTCTAGGGTTATAGAGAGAAGATTACATGAGGTCATGCACATGAAGTACTTAATATAAAAGTGGTAACAAAAATTTATCAAAATGTAGCTCTATTTTTATAGGCAAAGTATATGACTCAGAAGGACAGGTGACTCTCAACCAAGTGATTCCCAGAAGATGGCACATCTCCTGAGATGATGCCTGACTAGTTCAAAACATCAGACAAGCATGCATATGGCTTTTGAAGGCACATGCATTCTCTATACATTCAGGAGTCACTTAGTACACTCCCTTCATAATTGCATGAAATACGGATCTTTAGAAGTTACTTTCAGATCCTTCATGTCAGATCCCAGGCCATCCTAGTGGTCAGCTTGAGGACCCAGCCAGCTGAGGGCCCCCTGGAACGTCTTCCTACCAGACAAGGCTCTCCTGTTGCCTTCCTCCACCTCTCCTTTGGATGGGTTCCTTTGCACTTAACCCCCCTCAAACTTCTGGCCTGTACTTCAGCAGCAGCCCCTCTCCTCCACTCCTTCTGTGGGATTCTTACCCATGGATCTCGTGGTAGAGACAGAATTCTCACCAAATATTATACTTAACTCTTCTACATTTCCTGACTCCCTTAACATTATAGGGCCATCTGACTCGTAGCCAGTAAAATGGGTCGAGAAGTGACATCCATCCATCACCTTTGCACTGAGGCAGATAGAGGCGATGCAAGAGTCTCTGGACTAATTTCTCCTGCTATGGAGCACAAAGTCTACATGACCCAGATGTGTGCAGGTACTAAAATAGCAGAGCCTTGGTTAGCTTGATTTCCTGAGTGGCTGTGTGGAGTGGATCATTACACCATGCCACACAAGATACTTTGTCTAAGTCAACTTGTATTTTGTTCAAACACTGATTTGGGGCTGTGTGTTATTACAGCACAATCTAGCATGTTCTAATTTATATCAAATTCAATCCCTGCCTGTAAATTAGAATTGGGTCTCTTGCTCTTGGCCACATCTCCAAGATTCCCATACGGGGTCCCATTTTGCCTCTCTGATCCTAGCACACACTACAGCAGATGCAGAATGTGAAGTTCTTATCATCATCCAGGAGTTTATTATTTGCATCCCTCCTTCCCTTTCTCCCCTAAATCCTACCTCAACCCTAAAGAGGTCAGGAGGTAAGCCAGCTGGAGATTTGCTAAGTCACCAGAATAGAGAATGGAACAGGGAGTTTTCAGCTGATGCAGGGAGTCACTAGAGCAAGGAAGAAAAAAGTAGAGAAAGAGTTGACATTTTAGAAATTGGGGTAAGTGAGCTAAATCTGAGATTTGCTCAGAAGTAGGAATTAAAGTCTTAGAGTCTTGGAGCCAGTGTTTTAGGATAGAACAATGAGGCCAAAGGGAAAGTGAGTAGTGATCAAAAGTGGATGGTCCTGGGCAATTCCCTCCCGCCCCGGTTGGTGTATGTGGCTCACCTCTATTGGGTCAGTGGGTAAATTTGTGGAGGTAATTCTGACTGGCCTCAAGGATCAGGTATCTACTAGCACAGAAGCACTGACCGATCTACCATGCCAGGTGATCTGCTAAATCCTATCACGCTTGTAAATGCACAGGGTTTATTCCATGCTCTTCAAGGCAAGGGTTCCTCTTTCCCCCAAAACCCACTGCTTCATGCATCTCCCATCAGTGGGCTCCAACCCAACACGCTTATGACTTGCTTCTTATTCTAAAAGCTTATTCACTTGTGTAATGCAATTTCCCCAGAATAAGCACAGAGCTAATTGAGGAACTTAATGACTAATTTCTCAAGCCAAACAAGATGTTCACATTACATTTTTAACATTTGAGTTTGTGACCAGATTATCTGATTTGTCTATGAAAGCAATAATCACACCTTACACCCCAAGTAGCATTAAAAATCAATGTGCAGTGGAAAAGTTAATTAAGGTTATGAAATATTAATTATCCTTTTTGATCTTTTCATTTAAAAAATCCATTCTTCCCTCATTTGCTCTATATTCAAAGCTGAACTGTAGATGATGTATCTCTGAATTTACAAGGCTATAAGCAGTGATATTTACAAGATAAATCTGCATATCACACACTGAATATTCAATGAGAAGCAGCAGACTGCCCAGCAGCCCCTCTATTATTGATACCCTGCATATCTGGAGAGATGGTAAATCTTTGCTTACAGACCAAATTAAATTTATGATTAAATGTAAAGTCAAAAAGCCTTTTATTTCAGGCCCCAGGAAGTAGTGATAGGAGATATTGTCACCAATGAGCTTTCTAAAATGATCCATTTTAAACAAAGCTGAAAGCTTTACCATGAAGGCACCCTGAGTCACCTCTAGAGTGGCTTTCATATCATTAAATTCTACCTGACTTTATTTAAGAGCAGATTTATCTTTTAAAAATTATTTTTTCACTTTGTGCATATGGGACCCGATATACCCTATTCACCTTCTGCCAACACAATACTACTCATTCCTACTGAACCTGAGGAAGGCAAGAATTTATGAAAATGTGTACATTTAAAATCTGAAACCGTAAGATATCTTCAAATTCTAAACCCTTTTCTTTTATACAAAGCTGGTGCTACTGTTAGAACCTGTGGAGGTGGTTCAGTTTAATTTTTATTGTGCTTTTCAGACCACATGCAAGTTTTATTCGATGTTTTGAGTACATTAAATGGTCAGTATATTACCTAACAGACAAATCAAGTTGAAATGGGGTAGCCCATCAGAGATGATGCCCCTACCCCAGCTTTTACAATTGTAGCAGATTCTACTTCTCTTGTGAGAAACTTCTGGGGGGTGCTATCCCTAGAAGGGGAGGTGTGAGCACCTCAGAACCAGTTAAGGCAGTCAATCTTATAAAAGGAATTACGAGTACTCCATCGTCCAGGACCCTGCAGCATGCATTGTCACTCCCTCACTCACCTCTACAGTCCACTGACTTCTTACTGCAAATGGTTATAACTCTGCCTAATGTCTTTCTTCTCTGAGGGTGGCAGAGTGTGCTGAGAGTGCTAGGGAGGTGATGCCTCCAGCAGAAGTGCTCAGCCAATGACCAATGAGGACTGGATGGATAGACTGCATTTTATTTGCCTCTCAGCTGAGATAACTCTGAAGCATGTTCTACCCTACCTCCTGGAGTTCCCCAGGATGGTTGAGCTTCAGTTGCCCAGGATACCTGATACGCATTCTTCAGTGGCTTCCTTCACCTCCTTATTTCACTTTTCAACCCCCTTTCCAGTATTTCCTCATCACCTCCTTAAATAAACTTCTTATAGTTGAACCCTTGTCTGATAGTCTATTTGTGGAGAAATCCAAAGACAAGTCCTTTGTGCTTCTGAGGATTCAAAAGAAAAGCTATCTGCCTCCAGCTGGTGGATACCTAGACAAAGAAGGGTCAGTAATTCTGGGTCCATGAGATGATGAACAACAGAATCACCTCTGATCCTAAGTTGGTTGCTGCAAGAGTCCTGGGTGGTAGTTTCACATGGAAACACGAATAAGAAGACTTCCAGCCTTGGAGTCCAACCATGAGCAGTGTGGCCAAAGTTAGCCTGAGGGAGTATGATCATACCCCCAAGACTTACAGTAGGAAAAGCAGGATCCTATTACCACTCCCTTCACAGCAAGTAACCAGCAACTGTAAGAAGGCAGTGCAGCACTGAATTTCAAAAAGCAACATAATTTGGTGATGGGAAGCATCAGCTACTGTGGTTACTGAGTCCAGTGATACTCCACTTGGGTACAGAGGTTAGAGCAAGCATTATGGCTGTGCTATCCAATATGATAGCCACTAATCATACATGGCTATTTAAATTTGCATCTAAATTAATGACAATTAAATAAAATTAAAAGTTCAGTTTTTAGTTTGACCTAGCCACATTTCAAGTGCTCAGTAACTACCTGCGGATACCCTTACGGCAGAAATTTCTATTGGAAGTAGCCTCCCTAGTTATTGGGTATTTCAGGAAGAGGGGAAATCTCGAGGAAAAAGACATACCAACCTCTTGACCATAAGGGACCTAATGTACAGTGTGGTGATTATAGTTAACCACATAGGGTTATACACTTGAAAGCTGTTAAGGGAGTAAATATTAAATGTCTCATCACAAAGAAGAAATGGTAATTCTACGAGGTGATGGAGGTGTTGATTAATGCTCCAGTGGTAACCATTCCACAATATGTAAGTGTATCAAATCAATGTGTTGTACATCTTAAATGTACACAATATGTCAATTATATCCCAATAAAGCTGGAAAAATAAAGAGGGATAAAAGGTATTAGGATAATCATTAGAAAAAATAAGAAGACATGCCTTTATCTGCACCCTAAGTTTGTGAAGCTCATATTGTTATAGAATTACAGAAGTTACAGAATTACTGCTAGAGTCTAGAAATTATATAGGCCAACCTCCCGACCTAATGTTTTACAAGCTAGCATGAAAATAAGATGAGTGTACCTGTGACTACTGGAAAGAAGTAATACATGAATGCTAAGGGAACTATAAAATCCCTATTGTAAATTAAAGAGGCAGAGGTTAATTTTAACTGGGATCAATAAGATAGGCATGGAAGGGATGGCATCTTCAATAAGCCTTGAAGTCTATGTAGGATTTCAGTAGGTGGAAAAGTGAGGGGAGGAGAGGCACTCTGTTCTAAGACAGAGGCAAGAAAGCAGAAACTGCCTTTGGGGAAGGTTTAATAGATTGTCTAGTAATGAACAATAAAGATGGACCAATGGCCTGGGGCCACTTGAAGGAGAACCAAGAGAGCTGAATGGGTCTCCTTCCCAGCACAAAGCCAGAACTAAAGACCCTTTCTAGGTAGACAAGACTCCAGATCTTTCCCGCCATTTATCCCTCCTTAGCCAGCTATCCTTAGGCTACAACATGTGATTTCTCATTGCAAGATGGGCCCACAAAATGTTCTAGTGACCTATGCCCTCAGGGACAGCCCCTGTCTAAAATTCTGAATGTCTTGAGGCTAATTCTGATAAACTACTTGAAAGTGATCCCTCCACTCGTCCACTCAGAGCAAACAAATAGAGTACTCTCGTTTTGATGGTTTGACTGCAGAAAAATGCTCTGTTATGATGCTCTGTCCTGATCCCCACTCCAAAACCTTATCAAACGGCAGATGAAAGAACCTCAACTTTAAATCACTTAAGCAAACAGGGGATTTGTTGTAAGATTGCAGGGTAGCTCAGAGAATCAAAAAGAAAGCTTAACTCCTGAGCTTTGAGCAGGATAGGGAGGGTAGCCCTAAAGACCTCAGAAGAAAACAGAAACATGCACATCACTTGGACTTCCCCTGCCTTGCCTTCATGCTGCTCTTCCAGGGTGCGCCTTATCCTATCTGTCTGCACACAGGCTCTGTTGCCCAGCCGTGGACACAGCACCACCCCTGCAAATCAGCCTCCTTGTGGTTCTATCAGCAGAGCAGGGCAGCTCCCATTTAAGAACTTATAAGGGAGAGGGCGGAGCAAGGTGGCGGGGGAGTAGGAGACCTGGATTTCGTCTCTGGTCTCAGGAATTCAGCCGGATAGGGATCAAACCATTCTGAACACCTACGAACTCAACAGGAGATCGAAGAAAAGAATAGCAACAACTCTGAACAGAAAAGCAACCACTTTCTGGAAGGTAGGACGTGCAGAGAAGTGAATCCGAGGCGATATTCGGGAGGATAGACGGCGGGGGAGGGGCCTCCGTCGGCCGCTTCTGGCAAGTGATAGAGCCACGGAGGACAAAATCGGAACTTTTAGAAGTTGGCTCCACTGAGGGATGTCGCTCCAGTGGTTAAGCGGGGGGTGGAAACCTCGTGGGACAGTGTGGTCTCAGGACCCTCGGGGTCACAGAAAGACCGGGGGTGCCTGAGTGCAGCAGAGCTCCCAGGTATCAGAGCAGGGAAGCTGGCTGCAGAGACGGAGCCAAGGCGCGGGCTCTCAGCTCGGGGTTGCCATAAACCGTGATCCGTGGTACAGTCGGGCCACTGCTCCTCCAGCAGGGACCCAACAACCGGCAGATCCAGGGAGACCCCCCTTCCTCCCCCTGGAGGAGTGGCGTGGGAGCGCACCGCAGGGATCTGCTGGGTTTGGAGACTCTGCATGAGGTCGTGCGCCAGAGAAAGAAATGCTCGGTCACAGGCCGGGTGAGCACGGAGTGCGGCTGGAGACCGGGGAGACAGGAGTGACTGACGGCTTTTCTCTGGGGGCTCATTGAGGAGTGGGGCCCCGAGTTCTCGGCTCCTCCGGGGCGGAGATTGGGAGGCCACCATTTTCACTCTCGTCCTCCAAAGCTGTACGGAAAGCTTGCAGGGAACAAAAGCTCCGGAGAGCAAACCCGAGCAGATTACTTAGCCCGACCGGCAAGGGCAGGGCAATTCCGCCTCCCGCAAAGACATTTGGGAACCACGGCAACAGGCCCCTCCCCCAGAAGATCAGCGAGAACAGCCAGCCAAGACCAAGTTTACCGATAAGTGAGAACGGCAGAACTCCAGAGCTAGGGGAATACTGCACATAGAATTCATGGCTTTTTCCCCCTGATTCTTCAGTCTTTCAAAGTTAATTTTTTTTTAACTGTCTTTTTTTTTCTTTTTGAAATTTTCTTTTTCCCTTTTTCCACTAACATCTTATCAATCCCTTTTTTAAAAAAACATTTTTATTTTCATTTTTAGAGTCATATTCTACCCCTTCATAGTAGTTACCCTTATTTTTGGCATATATATATAAGTTGTTCTCTCTTTAAAATTTTGAGATACAGTTTCTTCTAACAGATCAAAGTATACCCTAAATCTCTAGTGTATGGCTTTGTTCTAGTCTCCTGCTTGATCACATTCTCTCCCTTTTTTTTTCTTTTTTTTTTAAATCCTCTTCTTTCTTTTTTCAAACAACTTCTTATCTTATCAATTCCTTTTATAAAATGTAACCTAAAATGGTAGAAATATTAGATTGGCAACAGACCTATCCACGGAGACCTGGCAGGCCAGAAAGGACTGGCCTGATATATTCAGAGCTCTAAATGAGAAAAATATGCAGCCAAGAATACTATATCCAGCTAGGCTGTCACTGAAAATAGAAGGAGAGATAAAAAGCTTCCAGGACAAACAAAAACTAAAGGAATTTGCAAACACGAAACCAGCCCTACAAGAAATATTGAAAGGGGTCCTCTAAGCAAAGAGAGAGCCTAAAAGCAACATAGACCAGAAACGAACACAGACAATATACAGTAACAGTCACATTACAGGCAATACAATGGCACTAAATTCATACCTTTCAATAGTTACCCTGAATGTAAATGGGCTAAATGCCCCAATCAAAAGACACAGGCTATCAGATTGGATAAAAAAACAAGACCCCTCAATATGCTATCTGCAAGAGACTCATTTTAGACCCAAAGACACCCCCAGATTGAAAGTGAAGGGGTGGAAAACCATTTACCATGCTAATGGACACCAAAACAAAGCTGGGGTGGCAATCCTTCTATCAGACAAATTAGATTTTAAACTAAAGACTGTAATAAGAGATGAGGAAGGACACTATATCCTACTTAAAGGGTCTACCCAACAAGAAGATCTAATAATTGTAAATATCTATGCCCCTAACATGGGAGCGGCCAATTATATAAGGCAATTAATAACAAAAGCAAAGAAACACATTGACAACAATACAGTAATAGTGGGGGACTTTAACAACCCCCTCACTGAAATGGACAGATCATCTAAGCAAAAGATCAACAAGGAAATAAAGACTTTAAATGACACACTGGACTAAATGGACTTCACAGATATATTCAGAACATTCCATCCCAAAGCAACAGAATACACATTCTTCTCTAATGCCCATGGAACATTCTCCACAATAGATCACATCCTAGGTCACAAATCAGGTCTCAACCGGTACCAAAAGATTGGGATCATTCCCTGCCTATTTTCAGACCACAATGCTTTGAAACTGGAACTCAATCACAAGAGGAAAGTCAGAAAGAACTCAAATACATGGAGGCTAAAGAGCATCCTACTAAAGAATGAATGGATCAACCAGGAAATTAAAGAAGAATTAAAAAAATTCATGCAAAAAATGAAAATGAAAACACAACTGTTAAAAATCTTTGAGGAAAGGCAGTCCTAAGAGGAAAGGATATAGCAATACAAGCCTTTCTCAAGAAACAAGAAAGGTCTCAAATACACAATCTAACCCTACACCTAAAGGAGCTGGAGAGAGAACAGCAAATAAAGCCTAAACCCAGCAGGAGAAGAGAAATAATAAAGATCAGAGCAGAAATCAATGAAATAGAAACCAAAAGAACAGTAGAACAGATCAATGAAACAAGGAGCTGGTTCTTTGAAAGAATTAACAAGATTGATAAACCCCTGTCCAGACTTATCAAAAAGAAAAGAGAAATGACCCAAATCAACAAAATCATGAATGAAAGAGGAGAGATCACAACCAACACCAAAGTAATACAAACAATTATAAGAACATATTATGAGCAACTGTATGCCAGCAAATTAGATAATCTGGAAGAAATGGATGCATTCCCAGAGATGTATCAACTACGAAAACTGAACCAGGAAGAAATAGAAAACCTGAACAGACCTATAACCACTAAGGAAATTGAAGCAGTCATCAAAAATCTCCCAAGAAACAAAAGCCCAGGGCCAGATGGCTTCCCAGGGGAATTCTACCAAACATTTAAAGAAGAATTAATACCTATTCTTCTGGAACTGTTTCAAAAAACAGAAATGGAAGGAAAACTTCCAAACTCGTTTTATGAGGCCACCATTACCTTGATCCCAAAACCAGACAAAGACCCCATCAAAAAGGAGAATTACAGACCAATATCCTTGATGAACACGGATGCAAAAATTCTCACCAAAATACTAGCCAATAGGATCCAACAGGACGTTAAAAGGATTACTCACCACGACCAAGTGGAATTTATCCCTGGGCTGCAAGGTTGGTTCAACATCTGCAAATCAATCAATGTGATACAATACATTAATCAAAGAAAGAACAAGAACCATATGATCCTCTCAATAGATGCAGAAAAAGCATTTGACAAAGTACAGCATCTTTTCTTGATCAAAACTCTTCAGAGCATAGGGATAGAGGGTACATACCTCAATATCATAAAAGCCATCTATGAAAAACCCACAGCAAATATCATTCTGAATGGGGAAAAACTGAGAGCTTTCCCCATAAAGGTCAGGAACATGGCAGGGATGTCCACTATCACCACTGCTATGCAACATAGTATTAGAAGTCCTAGCCACAGCAATCAGACAACAAAAAGAAATAAAAGGCATCCAAATTGGCAAAGAAGTCAAACTCTCACTGTTTGCAGATGATATGATACTTTATGTGGAAAACCCAAAAGACTCCACCCCAAAACTGCTAGAACTCATACAGGAATTCAGCAACGTGACAGGATATAAAATCAATGCACAGAAATCAGTGGCATTCCTATACACCAACAACAAGACAGAAGAAAGAGAAATTAAGGAGTCGATTCCATTTACAATGGCACCCAAAACCATAAGATACCGAGGAATAAATCTAACCAAAGAGGCAAAGAATCTGTACTCAGAAAACTATAAAATACTCATGAAAGAAATTGAGGAAGACACAAAGAAATGGAAAAACATTCCATGCTCATGGATTGGAAGAACAAATATTGTGAAGATGTCAATGCTACCTAGAGCAATCTACACATTCAATGCAATCCCCATCAAAATACCATCCACTTTTTTCAAAGAAATGGAACAAATAATCCTAAAATTTGTATGGAACCAGAAAAGACCTCGAATAGCCAGAGGAATGTTGAAAAAGAAAAGCAAAGCTGGCGGCATTACAATTCCGGACTTCAAGCTCTATTACAAAGCTGTCATCATCAAGACAGTATGATACTGGCACAAAAACAGACACATAGATCAATGGAACAGAATAGAGAGCCCAGAAATGGACCCTCAACTCTATGGTCAACTCATCTTTGACAAAGCAGGAAAGAATATCCAATGGAAAAAGACAGTCTCTTCAACAAATGGTGTTGGGAAAATTGGATAGCCACGTGCAGAAGAATGAAACCAGACCATTTCCTTACACCACACACAAAAATAGACTCCAAATGGTTGAAAGACCTAAATGTGAGACAGGAGTCCATCAACATCCTAAAGGAGAACACAGGCAGCAACCTCTTCCTAGAAACATCACCAAAGGCAAGGGAAGCAAGGGCAAAAATGAACTATTGGGACCTCATCAAGATAAAAAGCTTTTGCACAGCAAAAGAAACAGTCAACAAAACCAAAAGACAACCGACAGAATGGGAGAAGATATTTGCAAATGACATATCAGATAAAAGGCTAGTATCCAAAATCTATAAAGAACTTCTGAAACTCAACACCCAAAGAACAAATGATCCAATCAAGAAATGGACAGAAGACATGAACAGACAATTTTCCAAAGAAGACATCCAAATGGACAACAGACACATGAAAGGTGCTCAACATTGCTCAGCATCAGGGAAATCCAAATCAAAACCTCAATGAGATATCACCTCACACCAGTCAGAATGGCTAAAATTAACAAGTCAGGAAATGACAGATGTTGGTGGGGATATGGAGAAAGGGGAACCCTCCTACACTGTTGGTGGGAATGCAAGCTGGTGCAGCCACTCTGGAAAACAGTATGGAGGTTCTTCAAAAAGTTGAAAATAGAGCTACCACACGATCCAGCAATTGCACTACTGGGTATTTACCCCAAAGATACAAATGTAGGGATCCGAAGGGGTACATGCACCCCGATGTTTATAGCAGCAATGCCCACAATAGCCAAACTGTGGAAAGAGCCAAGCTGTCCATCAACAGATGAATGGATAAAGAAGATGTGGTAGATATATACAATGGAATATTATGCAGCCATCAAAAGGAATGAAATCTTGCCATTTGCAACGACGTGGATGGAACTGGAGGGTATTATGCTGAGCGAAATAAGTCAATCAGAGAAAGACATGATCATATGACCTCACTGATATGAGGAATTCTTAATCTCAGGAAACAAACTGAGGGTTGCTGGAGTGGTGGAGTGTGGGAGGGATGGGGTGGCTGGGTGGATAGACATTGGGGAGGGTATGTGCTATGGTGAGCTCTGTGAATTGTGCAAGATTGTTGAATCACAGATCTGTACCTCTGAAGCAAATAATACATTATATGTTAAAAAAAAAAATAAAGAAGATAGCAGGAGGGGAAGAATGAAGGGAGAGAAATCGGAGGGGGAGATGAACCATGAGAGACTATGGACTCTGAAAAACAAACTGAGGGTTCTAGAGGGGAGGGGGGTGGGAGGATGGGTTAGCCTGGTGATGGGCATTAAAGAGGGCACGTTCTGCATGGAGCACTGGGTGTTATACGCAAGCAATGAATCCTGGAACACTATATCAAAAACTAATGATGTCGTGTACGGTGATTAACATAACATAATTTAAAAAAAAAAAGAAACTAAACGTAAATGCATTATTTGCCTCTAAAACCGGCTTTTTGTCCTGACTTCCATATAGCTCTACTACTGCTAATAATAATACCACCATTCTCTCTGTATCTGAGGCTTCGAACCCCATCTCTAGATGCCTTCCATCTCAGCCCTTGCATAGAGTCACAAAGCCTAGCAGTTCTTCATCCTAGCTCCTTCTTAGCTCATCCTTTCTGCTCATGCCCACTGGCACATCCTTAGTGCCCCAGGGCCCCAAAGCCAAGTCTGGCCCACCACCTGCTTTTGGTAAATAAAGTTTTATTGGAACACAGCCATACTCATTCATTTCTGTATCACCTATGGGTACTTTTACACTACAACAGCAAGGTTGAGTGGTTGAGACAGAGACTGGCCCTGAAAACCCAAAGTATTTACTCTTAGGCCATTTACAGAAAATGTTTGCTAACTCCTGCACTATAATATTGCAAACGGTGTGCCCAGCCTGAACTTCTTTCCAGTTCTCCCTACTTTTTTAAAAAAAATGCCCTAATCCAAACCTTGTACTAATGAATTACCCTACCTATGAATCTTAACACAAACCCACACACCCAAACCCACACATAGAGTTTTCTTTTTTTTAATTTTATTATGTTATGTTAATCACCATACATTACATCATTAGTTTTTGATGTAGTGTTCCATGATTCATTGTTTGCGTATAACACCCAGTGCTCCACTCAGTACGTGCCCTCTTTAATACCCATCATCAGTCTAACCCATCCCCCCACCCCTCTCCCCTCTAGAACCCTCAGTTTGTTTCTCAGAGTCCATAGTCTCTCATGGTTCGTCTCCCCCTCCGATGTCCCCCCTTCATTTTTCCCTTCCTACTATCTTCTTTTTTTTTTTTTTAAACATATAATGTATTATTTGTTTCAGAGGTACAGGTCTGTGACTCAACAGTCTTACACAATTCACAGTGCTCACCACACACATAGAATTTTCAAAAAGTCTCTGACTCAATGTCCTCTCCTCAGAGATGAGTTCACCCTCTCTACAGATTTCTTTCACTCTGTTCTCTCCTAGCACCCTGTTCTTTGACTCCATCGGGAGAAATTAAGCATTTCTTTATTGGATTTTACTTACTGAATTATTATCTGCCTCACTGCTCATAATAGCTCTAGGGGGTCAAGCATTATGTCCATTTATCTCTCACTCCACATCTAGCACCTGTCAAAGAATAAGCCCTGAAATCATATTCTTTCAAATGAGGGATGTTCTGTTCATTCCCATTTTCATTCTCTGGCCTAGTACGAGATGGCTCTATTCTATTTTCCAGTCCTAACTGTATACCTCACTCCAGGTAAACTGAGATAACCATCATTTCCCACATACACAATGTACTTTCTCACCTCTAATGCCTCCTTGTCCCTCCCCAACACTACCTCCTCTATCATATTTGCCCAGGCTTTATCTTCCAGGCAGGCTTAATTCAAGCAATTATTCTGGGAAACCATGTTATAATGAACCATGTTTGAATAATGTAAAGCCAAAGACACACCTCATAAAGATGTTTCCTATAATGATCTTTAATATACATAGTTTGATACCCTCATGCCAAAGTCAATGATATAATAGTGAATTTTACATGAGCCACGCAACAATGCTTTCCAGGTCTAATTCTCTGACAGGCTTCATTCAGGGACAAACATTAGAGTGTAGACGAGTGGTTTACATAGCCTTCAGGTTGTTTTCCATTAATATTATTTCTCTCAGTCCCAGTTTTGAAAGTAATTGAGTACTGATGGGTACTAACAGGTATCCTTATTCCATGTTTCAGTTCAACTGACCTAGAAATAGGACTGATAGCTTTGTGTGAAATCTGAGGAGCCTAAGACTCATGCCTACAAAAAAGGTCAACACCCATTCAATGACAATTCAGTGATAGGAGGATGCATCCTTATATCAATCATGATGACATGCTATACCTAGGATACAGCAACCTGTCTACTAAGAGCATAATAAATAATATGCTTACCCTATTCATAAATGAGAATGTTTCAGTGTCTATTGCCTGTTGCTTGAGGGTCTACATCTAGCTTATTAAAAGAGACAGTGAAGTTTTCCCAAAAACAGCTGAAAAGGGAGAAGCCACAATACATCTGTGTGTGTGTGTGTCTGTCCCCTCCTTTGTTCCACACATTATGAATGTAGCTTCAGATTGCTATTGCTTCTGAACTGTTTATTCATAATGAGTTTGTTATTGACAAGAACCCCTAGAATTTTTTTATGTTGTTGCTAATCACATATTTCTCTTCTTTGCTCATGCAGCTGTTATTTTAGGACACAGGAACAGGAATATATACACACAAATACATGCATACCCAAACTTTGTTCTCCCACATAACTTTATGTCAAGTGCAAATGTTATAGGTATAGGCTCCATGACTTTATTCAAGCCATTTAAACTCTGTTAAGCCCAACAAGAGCCAAACTAGCTTCATCACACCTCTGGTCTCTTCCAGTTGACGTTCATTATCAATCAGTACTCTAATCAATACCTAAACAGGCTGTTTTGCCCTCGAATCCAGTTCTTTAACATGAAAACATTAAACAAACAATATTGACCTCCTACTATGGACCAGGCATCTTGATTGGTACTAAAATTTCAGCAATAAAAAAGAAAAAAGTTGGGGTGCCTGGGTGGCTCAGTCAATTGATTGTCCTACTCTTGATCTCAGCTCAGGTCTTGATCTCAGGGTGATGAGTTTGGGCCCCCTGTTGGGCTCCATGCTGGGCAGAGTCTACCTTAAAAAAAAGAGACAAGAATAAAAGAAAAAAAAAGGCCATTTCTAACCTCCTGAATCATCAAGTGAAAGCTATAAAGACAGCGAATAAGAAATAATATTTATTGAATTATACACTATTTTAAGCACTTTACTTGTATGGTGTCATTTAATGCTCACAGATAATAAACCCTAAAGAAAGTACTATTATTTATATAGAGGAAAACTAAAGTTCAGGAGATTAAGTAATTTGCCCAAAGCCTCTGGCAAGTGGTGGAAACAGGCTTCAAACTCAGATGGTCTGTCTCCAAAGATGGCACATTTAACACTTCTGCTATTTAAGATCACTACCATGTTTGCTCACAACTTGTGTACCACACAACTTAGAGGAGGATAGCTCAAATGACTACAGCCTACACAATCTCATATAGCAGACCAAAGCCCAGACACCACCATTTTGCCTTATCCTATGATTTTTCTCCACCTGGGGTCTAAGACAAAACTAAACACATAAATGGAAGGAGATGAAATGGAAAATTTTCTAGAGAGACACAAACTACTGAAATTGACTCAAAGAGAAATGGAAAATCTGAAAAGACTAATATATAAGGAGATTAAATTAATAATTTTAAAACTACCCACAAAGAAAAGTACAAGCCAGCATGTCTTCACTGGTGAGTCCTATCAAAACAATTAAAGAAGAAGTGATCAAAACAATATGATACTGGCACAAAAATAGACACATAGATCAATAGAACAGAATAGAAAAGCCAGAAATGAAACCACAACAATATGGTCAATTAATCTTCAGAAAAACAGGAAAGAATATCCAATGGGAAAAAGTCTCCAACAAATGGTGTTGTTGCAAAAGAATGAATCTGGACCACTTTCTTACACCAAACACAAAAATAAATTTAAAATTGTTTAAGAGTTAAATGTGAGACCTGAAACCCTAAAAATCTTAGAGGAGAACACAGGCAGTAACCTCTCTGACATCTTCCTTTTAGATATGTCTCCCAAGGCAAGGGAAACAAATGCAAAAATAAGGGGTGCCTGGGTGGCTCAATTGTTAAGCGTCTGCCTTCGGCTCAGGTCATGGTCCCAGGGTCCTGGGATCAAGCCCCACATCGGGCTCCCTGCCCAGCGGGAAGCCTGCTTCTCCCTCTCCTACTCCCCCTTCTTGTGTTCCCTCTCTCGCTGTGTCTCTCTCTGTCAAATAAATAAAATCTTTTAAAAAAAAAAAGCAAAAATAAATTATTGGGACTTCATCAAAACAAAAAACTTCTGCACAGCAAGGGAAACAATCAACAAAACTAAAAGGCAACCTACAGAATGGGAGAAGATATTTGCAAATGACAAATCTGATAAAGGATTAGCATCCATAATATATAAAGAATTTATAAAATTCAACACTCAAAAAATGAATAATCCAATTAAAAATGGGCAGAAGACATGAATAGACATTTTTCCAAAGAAGACATAGAGATGGCCAACAGACACATGAAAAGATGCTCAACATTACTGATCATCAGGGAAATAAATACAAACCAAAACTACAATGAGATATCCCTTGACGTCTGTCAGAATGGCTAAAACCAACAACATAAGAAATAATAGGTATTGATGAAGTGGGATGCAGGGGAAAAAGGAACCCTCTTACACTATTAGTGGGAATGCAAACTGGTACAGCTACTTGGAAAACAGTATGGAGTTTCCTCAAAAAGTTAAAAATAGAACTACCCTACAATCCAGCAATTGCACTACTAGGTATTTACCCAAAGAATACAAAAATACTAATTCAAAGAGATACATGCACCCTAATGTTCAAAGGGATACATGGCACTGCCAATGTTTATAGCAGCCTTATCGACAATAGACCAATTATGGGAACAGCCCAGTGTCCATCAACTGATAAATGAATGAGGAAGTTGTGAAATATATATATATATATATATATATATATATATATATATATATATAATGTAATATTACTCAACCATAAAAAAGAATGAAATCTTGCCATTTGCAATGACATGGATGGAGCTAGAGAGTATAATGCTAAGCCAAATAAGTCAGTCAGAGAAAGACAAATACCGTATGATTTCACTCATATGTGGAATGTAAGAAACAAAACAATCAATGGGGGGAAAAAAAGAGAGAGAGAGAGGCAAATCAAAAAACAGACTCTTAACTTGAGAGAACAAACTGATGGCTACCAGAGGAGAGGGGGATGGGGGGATGGGTGAAATAGATGATGGGGATTGAAGCGTTCACTTGTGATGAGCATCCGGTGTTGTATGGAAGTACTGAATCACTATGTTGTACACCTGAAACTAATATTGCACTGTATGTTAACTAAATGGAATTTAAATAAAAACTTAAAAAAAAAAAAGAAAAAAACAAACAAGAACAATCCCAACTCCTTACAGATTCTTCCAAAGAACAGAAGGGAATACTTCATAACTCTTCCTATCACACCAAAAGCACAAACAGCCGAAGAAAAAATAGGTAAATTGGACATATTTTGTATTGCAAAAGGACACTACCAAGAAAGTGAAAAGACAACACACAGAATGGAAGAAATTATTTGCAAATTACATAATGAATAAGGAACTAGAATGCATTTTACACACACACACACATACCTCAATAATAAAAAAAAAAAAAACTGTAACCCAATTTAAAAATGGATTAAGTGTTTGAATAGACATTTCTCCAAAGAAGACATACGAATGGACAATAGGCACATGACAAGATTCTCAATATTATTATCCACCAGGAAAATACAAATGAAAACCACAATGAAATGTCACTTCACATCCACCAGGATGGCCAAAATAAAAAAGATAGATAATAGCAAGTGTTGGTGGGGAGGCAGTACTTGGAACACCCAGGCACCACTGCTAGGGACGTAAAATAGTACAGGCACTATCTGGCAGTTCCTCAAAAGGTTAAATATAATTACCCAGCAATTCCAGTCATAGGTAAATACTCAAGAGAAATGAAAGCATAGATCCATTGGCAAACATGGACATGAATGTTTATAGCTGCATTATCCTTAATAGCCAAAAAATGGAAACCATCCACATGTCCATCAATGAATGAATGGATAAAACGTGATATATCCAGATGGATAATATTGATATTATTGGATAATGGGTTATCCCATTCCAATATTATAATGGAATATTATTCATTGATAAAAAGAGATGAAACTCTGATACCTGCTGCAACATGGACGAATCTTGAAAACTTCATGCTAAGTAAAAGAAGCCAGTCACAAAAGACCGCATATTATCTGATTCCATGATATGAAATGCCTAGATTAGGCAAATCCATAGATACAGAAAGTAGATTCGTGGTTGTCTAGGGCTGGAGGGATTGGGGGGAAGAAGAGCAGTGATTGTCAATGGGCACAGGTTTCTTTTGGGGTTGACAAAAACGTTCTAAAATTGGTTGTGGTGATGGTTGCACAACTCTGTGAATATACTAAAAATAACTGAATATACTAAAAATAACTGTAAATGGGTGAGGTGTAGGATATGTGAATTTATCTTAATAAAGTTGTAACAAAAAGTGATGGAGTGAAGGAAGGAGGGAGAGAGTTCTCTTTAAATATGTAATATTAAACACACTCGTTTATCTCTCCCCAAGATCCCAATAAAGTGGTGATAAAAGAATTTTTTAAAAAGACATAATCCCACAGGGACAAATAATATGGGAGAATAGAGCACAGCAAAGTGATGTCAACACAATTTTGGGTGTTGGAAAGTAGATGCATGAGCATCACCTTGACCTAGCAGACTCAGGAAAGCTGAAAACCAAGCCTATAGAAAAAGACAGGATGGAATACTTACACTCCAGAAATCTCCAGAAAGGCTCACAAATTAGAGGCATCAATTAATTGTGAAGAAATTGGAAGTATCAATTAATTCTGAAGACCAGAGTATGGAATAAGGCTGAAAATTGGAGTCCTGATCGGAAGTTTATATAAAAGGGAATTAAATCCCCTTCCCAAACCCATGAAGCTAGGCTACAAAGCCCACCCCCACCCCCACTCTGCTGCCTTAGCTGGAGAGAGACAGACGGTTTCCTCTTTTTTTTTAAATTTTTTTAAAAGGTTTTATTTATTTATTTGACAGAGAGAAACACAGCGAGAGAGGGAACACAAGCAGGGGGAGTGGGAGAGGGAGAAGCAGGCTTCCCACAGAGCAGGGAGCCCTATGCGGGGCTTGATCCCAGGACCGTGGGATCATGACCTGAGCCGAAGGCAGATGCTTAACGACTGAGCCACCCAGGTTCCCCCGGTTCCCTTTTTTTATTTTTTTATTTTTAATCTAAAAAATTGAGGTATGACATATAACATTATATTAGTTTCAGGTGTATAACATGAGTCCATATTTTTATACATTAAAAAATAACAATAAGTCTAGTTAAGGATATCACCTTGCATACTTAACAATTTTTTTTTCTTCTGATGAGAACCAACAAGTGGCTTCCTTTCTACAGAAGTGGTGGGTCTCAGACTCTGGGCTCAGGACTCAAGCTCTGGACTCAAGGGATCTAAGTCACAGAAGAGGGAGGAGTGAGATGGTCAACTAAAAGCAGGGGAATTGAATACAATGCTCTATATTAAAAGGTAAGGTCTAGGAATCTCCCAGAAAGTAAAACAAAATGGCAAAGAGATGGGAAATAAGAAAAAAGACAAGAAAATTGGAGCATCAATCCAGATGGTCAAACATCAAAATAACAGAAGTTCCATGGATAGGTGGGTAGACAAGTTCAGAGAAAACAAGAGAAAATATCATAAAAGAAATAATGCAGGAGCGCCTGGGTGGTGCAGTTGACTAAGCATCTGACTCTTGGTTTGGTCTCAGGTCATGATCTCAGGGTCATGAGATTTAGCCCCGTGTGAGGCTCCACACTAAGCACAGAGTCTGCTTAAGATTCTCTCATTTCCTCTGCCTCTGCCCCTCTCTCAATATAATAAATGAACAAATATTTAAAAAAAAGAAAATGCAATAAAAATTCCGAAAACATCAAAGAATATGTTTCTAAACTGAAAGGACCTACCAGGTATCCATCACTGTGAAATTTCATAACTAGGATTTTGGAAGACGAGGAGCAGTGCCTTCAAATCTAAGGGAAATTCTGTCCAACACAGAATTCCTTATTCAGCAAAATCATTAATTAAGTCTGAGGGTAGAATGTAGACCAAGAAAGAGAAAATCATGTAGTCTAAAATATTGGGATTCATGGGATGCCTGGGTGGCTCCGTCGGTTATGTTTGCCTTCGGCTTAGGTCATGATCCCAGGTCATCGAGCCCCACATTGGGCTCCCTGCTCAGTGGGAGCCTGCTTCTCCCTCTCCCTCTGCCCCTCCCCACCACTCATGTTCTCTCTTACCCGCTCTGCTCTCTCTCTGTCTCTCAAATAAATAAATAAATAATCTTAAAAAAAATAATAAAATACTGGGATTCAACACCAGAGAGAAGCAAACAAAATGCCCAGGATGCTGGTAAGGAGAGCCTCTGGACGACAGCTGAGCTTTAGGCCCAGAAAGTGGACAGCTAAGAGCTGCAGGATGGACAGAAATGGGGGAGGAGGAATCTGAAAGTTAGGGAAGGTCGAAAGGTCAGAGGGGCATGGAGGAGGGTGGGTGTGCAGAGATGACTTGAAAAGATGACTTGATAGAGAGTCTTCAAACTTCAGTCCTTTGGGGTTGAGCTAAGTGAATAAATAGAGCCAATCAACAGGCCTACAGAAAAGAGGGGGTTCTACAGGAAAAGGATAAATTTTGAGGTACATAATTATAATTTAATTGTAGGTCCTTCCAAGCAACCTCATAAATCATTTTCTTCTTCCCCATCCAAGTTTTAAACCATTTGATAAATAAAAGTAGGAATTCAGATCACTGTTTTTCTTCTTCATGATAAAGGATTATTTAGCTAATGTAGCTTAGTTTTGAGAGCCAAATGGGCTTTGAACCCCAGAATTGGGCAGATTTTCCCACCCAGGCAGAGCAGTGCTCCAGGGAAAGCTTGCTCCTTGGCAACAAAGAGCTTCCAGTAGGCAGAAGGACAAAGGGCTGATCCTAATCTACCACCCAGATGAAGCCGCGCCTCCTCCCCTAGAGAGAAGCCAGTAATAACGGAATAAAGAGCAAGAAAGAAAAGAGAACATGTAGGGGAAATCCCACCTCATGGAAGAAGACATTAGGAGCAGGGAACAGGCTTCCCCCCGACACTAACAATGCCAACACAGCGAGTTCACCAGAAATTATAACAGAGCAGTGTAAGAAGTGTGAGGGAATGCAGGTGTGTATGGTCGCAGAGGCTTAAGACAGCTGCAGCCCTATCTTTACAACAGAAAGTCAATGCAGAGTGTTAAAATGGATAGGCAAGAAAGGACAGCAAAATATATTAGGTGGCAATAAGTAGCTACCAATAGCTAAAAACAGCTCCAGGAGTTGAAGGAGGCAGGCTTGGCAAGAAAAGTCTGGGAGGGGAGATGTAGAGCAGAGAGCTCCTGCCCTTTCCATATTAACACTTATTTGTCCTGCTCTTGGACTTCTAAGATGTTGGGTTAGGTTAGAACATACGAAATTGCGAATATTTGACTATTTATGGCTTTTTAAAAAGGCAATGCCATATGGTTATAGAGTTCACCTAAAAATTTAACAGAAATCTCACTCAAAAAACCTTTTTAGTGAAAGGAAAAGGAACGCATTGCCCCAGGATCCTTTCAGTGAGCAGCTCGACTCTCGGGCTGCAGATGGGGCAACCAGGTGTTTTCCCTTTTCCCTCCTCCTAATGACACGGAACTTCAACAAATAGCTTCACCTCCCTAAGTGTAAGGCTCCTAGTATCTAAATAAGATAGTGCCGGAAACCAGAGTTATTGGACAAATTAAATGAGATCATGCAGGTAAAACCCCGAGAGCCAGGAGCATTCAGAGGCATTTCTGCTACCCTCTGATAGATACGCAGCCCCTCCAGGCTGGACTTGCTTTCCCATCCATCAATGTTTGTTCTATGCTTTTCAACCCAGAGATCATTCTTTGTTGCAAAAAATGAAGATGGACAGAAGTGAGAAGCTCTGATTTTTCTGTATTCTTGGCCAGAACACAAGAATCCCTCCAAGCAGCAGACCCACATGCGCCCTCACCCCTTGTGGGACTTACTCTGAAAGTCATTTTATGGTTGTTGTCGCCCTGAGCACTTCTTAAGAGCTCCTGGAAATTAAAGCCCGCATAGTACTGGTTTCGGAGGTCTTGCCTCTCATCTCTGGCTTCAAGCACTTACATCTCTCCTTTGTAAGTGTTCTCTTGAAGAAATCAGGACTCATGGGTGAGCTCCTGTGGAGGCGCCCCCGTCTCCCTAAGCACCCAGTTAATTACTTGTCACTGGGTGCATTTCCATTTGCAGAGTCACCTCCAAGGTTTTGAGAGTTCCTGGTCCCTCGTGCACCGCCTTCCCTCCAAGTACCCGCTTCTCTCGGAACTCTGGAGCCCAGAGCCAATGCCTCATGAGACTCAGCTTTCCTCCTGGGCTCTCACTGCCTCTGGGATGCCATGGTCACTCTCACAAGACTCTCCCTCCCCATCACCCTCTCTCGGTTAGAATTAGATCTAAATCAGCAACTCTGCTGGTTACTTTCTAAATAAGCAGGGAAATAACAGCTAATCAGAAAAACCCTACGTGTGTGAAGGTGTTTGTGGAGACATAATGCAAATGAAGAAGCACCAGTTTCCACTCAAAGGAGCAACTCTAACCATGAGACTTGCTCATAGTCTGTCTGGCCAGCAAGAGAGATGATGGTTTGGGCCCTGGATAACTTCTGGATGTCTCTTCAGTCATAATGTTGAGCCAAATGGCCACTCATCTAAGTGCACATCGGGAGGACATGGAGCTGTGCCGTTCCCTAGCTGGGAAGAACGGAGCATCCTGCCTCGTCTCTGAGCCCCTGCTTCCCACCTGTGACATGAGGGCGTTGGACTGGGTGATCGCAGAGGCCTTGTCCCTTTGACGGTTTCAGGATTTTAAGTATAGACTGAGGGTTTCTCCTGACAACTAATGTTTGACCTAATGTAAAACAAGTATCTTATCAACAGAAGCACGTTAGAGTTCAAATAAGAATTTTCCAGAGTAAGCTAAATGTACTTTCCATCGCTTTCCATGTTTGCTTTTACATCTTCACCAAGTTCTCTTTTACTAAGCATTCATTCCTCTGCAAATGAGACCCCCATCAGATCTTTTTTTAATCTATCGTTCTCTTTCCCCAGTAGATGGCATCCCATTACAACTTTCAATTACCTTCTGCCTACAAAGGGCCGACAGCCCAGAAAATAAACAGAGTGAAGAGTCTGTGGGGAACATTTGTTTATCAAACACAGATAAATAAGAGAAACTTCATGTTAAACATCCACCTAACATATTCATTGATTTTTCTAAAATTTAAACAATCATCTAGGTTCTGCATAGAAGATGTCATAAAGACATTAGAATGTTTTGATATAGATACATCAGACTGTTTTATGTTAGAACTGAATCCTGCCCTTCAAAATGATGAAACTTTGAAATTACAGCTGATCAAATGATGCTGTCATATTGCTATTTAAAAAACATTTAGAAAATCATTCCCCGGAAATATAATCTCATGATCAGTTTCCAGCCTACCTGAGAAAAAAATCTCAGTGCCTCCTTTTGACAATCCCTTCCCGATAGTACCATCTTCCTGGATAATCCTCACATTCGAGTTGTTTGGGTTTTTTTAATTTCCCCTTGGAAAGGCTATTTGCAAATATTTCACACGCAATGAAATTTGACCACTCACTTTTAATGATTTTGGAAGGAATAGCACTCATCTACTTATTACCTTATTTTCAGCCCATATGTTCTGTCTCCCAGCTGGCTGCTTTTGCCATGGGTTGGGGAGGTGGGGGTACAGCATGGCCTGTATTGTAGGAAGATTTATTCTAGGATACTGGCAAGCAAAGAAGCCAGTAAGTGAGAAGAGAAAGGCCTCTAACACTGGGAAACATGAGCTTAGAAATTTGAATTTAACTTCTGAGAAAAGTAAGAAGGTGAACAAAGATCTCATCAGCCTCAGGTCAGGAAGAACCAACCCCTGCTTCAAGCCTGGCAGTGGATTAGGAACCCAGTCCTACCCATGTAGGTGTTACCAGGATTAGTGTTGCTGCCCTCAGCCCAGAGCTCCTGGGACCAGCCTGGCTACCTGATACCCTTGGAGCTAGAACCATCATCAGTTATTACCTGAATGTATTCCTGTTTCCCTACTGGAAGGGAAGCCCTGAATTACTTTTCTGGGGAATCTAGCCCCTTTAATGCATGGGGGAGTGCACAAATAGGTTAACACCCAGCCCAACCAACAACCACCTTGAATCTGACTGACGTGTCCTTACCTGCTCTCACCTCAGGCACTGGGTTCCAAGACCTTTATTCTCCAGCTCCTAAAACCTACCTCAAGCCCTGCTTATTATGCTGACATTCTTTCCCCACTGCTGTGAGCTTCGATAAACTCCTGGGATTGGGCACCCTGGCTTTTCCGGGTAAGAGATGGCCCCCACGGCCTCCATCCCCATACTATTAACTCCCTGCTCTCTGCCTGGAGAAAAGATCAACATCTGGCTCTAACTTCCTTATTTCTAACAGCTGAGTTAACCCTCAAGGTCAGTTGCATGATCTTCTAGACTTCTGGTTACTGAACACTTAAAGTTTCCTAGGCGCCCAATCCTGTTTGAGTTGGGTTTTCAGTGATTTGCTCCTTTGGCTCCCTCTGGTGGTCGAAGCCTCACCGACCGGCCACTGCACAAATTTGTAGTTTTGATGGTCTGCTGATTTATGGGCACAGTTCACTGGCTTCCTAAGGATATGAGGCTACAGTTTCAGTTAAGTGGTGGGGGAACTAGGCCACCTGACTCCCAGGTTAGGTTTCCTTGGGCAAACCCTCACCAATTCTGAACGACTTTCATATTACCTTCAATATGTCTGCTCCACAGCGTGAAAGCCCTCAGCCATGGGAACGGGCAAACTAGGATGACAAAGACAATTCTACCAGAAGCCTGTATTTCTATAGTATTATTGATTTTTTCTTTTTTCCTAATATTTATTTAGTATATACTCTGTGCTGCTCTTCTAAGCACTTTTCCTGTATTAATTTATTTAATTCTTAAAACAACTCTGTGGGGTTAATGTGATTATTATCCCCATTTTTTAAAAGAAAAGATGGCCATACGTTGCTTCAAATGCCACAAGCTAGAAAGGACAATAAATATTCATTTTTCAGCTTCATGCACACAAGTTTGTGAATCACACGAGCTGTTGAGTCCTAAAAAGGCACCAGGCTTACAGCAGTGACCAAGACAAGTCTCTTTGCAGGAGCTACAGAGCCTAAGAAGAGGTGTTACTCAACTTCACTCAGAAATTTCAAGCCAAGACATTTAGGAGATTAACCAGTAACATATGGGTAAGGACCAACTTCCAAACCAACTTAGGATGGAAGAGAAAGGTTCTAGAGATGCATAGGGCATCTGAGATGGGCCAACACTGTGGTCTTCCAATAGAGGACCAACTGTCCCAGTTTCTCTGAGACTGAGGGGTTCCCCAGCATGTGGAAATTTCAGTGCAAACACCAGGAAACTTCCAGGAAAACAGGGACAGTTTGGTCACTCTATCTTCCAAAGAACTGAGATTTGCTTTGAACTACTGGAGACTCCAAGGGCCTTCTGTTTCACTTCAAAGTTCACAAGGCTCCTGATTTCATTGGCTTCCATCTTCCTTCAACACTCATACGCGGATGGGGTCTATACATCAAGCTCTATGTCACTTTCTGGGGACTTTTCTGTTGTTTTACTACAAAAGAAAGAAATCCTTGGCTTCTTGCAAAGAGTAATAAGCTTGGTACCCCCAAAACAGAACTAGCAGGAAATATTTTTTTAAGTTTGGATATAAAGGAGTTCAGAACATGCTACCCCAAAATATGCCACTTTGCCATATTGATTATTTTGAGTTATAGGCACTTGAAAAACAGTGGGTACAGGACAGACACCCTGACCTTCCTTTTTCTTCCTGAAAATAGGTAATAAAATTCCCATGTGAAAGATGCCCTCTCTGTAGCAGAGGAAGAAACATTCTCATCACCAGGGACAGGGAGTGAAGGCCAAGAGAAATCTGTAAAAACAGACCTTTGTTAAAATAACCCTTACTTTCCTTTAGTCTCCCCATATATTTTAGTATCCTTCCATAATTGCCACTCTGTTCAACTTAGTATATAACCATTTCTTTGGATCTTCATTTTTCTTGTAATAGTTCCCACACACATAAAAATACAATTCATGTGCTTTTCTCCTGTTTATCTATCTTACGTCAGTCCCAAATGGAGACCCTAGGAGGGTGGAGGAACATTTTACACCCCATCCCCCACCCCTGCCACGGATGAACTAATAAAATTCAGATCTCTAAAAAATTTGGAACAATAAGATGGGTGTGAGGGAAGGAAGAGATGTCACACAGTGGATGTCCCTCAGGCCCGTATTAGCCAATAAAATGGCAGTCCCAGCGGACCATGCATCTGAGCTGGTGCCCTAGTTCTTTATATACAGGAATTCTTATGGGTACTTTTAGAGAAAACAATAAACAAATAACCTTGGCTAAAATAAATACATGACTGAAAGAACTCAGAAAGTTAATTTGATATAGCCAAGTGATTTATTTATCCTTTCTTCCATCTTGCCAAATCTAAAATAGTCATAAAAAACAAGAAGAAAGATAACAACTTAAGTCCCTGATTTTCTTATCTCCTTTTTGTACCTTAACTAGTTAGATTTCAAATGACAAGTCTTCCTGGGTTTGAGTAGGCACATAAAATCCTGTAAAAGAAGAGACCTTCCAAGGACTTGCCTCCAGGAGAGCCAGCCCTGGTCCTTCGGTAAGCCCTACCACCCACGTCCTGCCTAGCTGCAGTTTGAGACAATTGTCCCAGATCCTGAGCATTTCCAGCTTGCCATACTTGGATCCATCTTCTTCTCAATCTTGATATTTGGCTCTGACCTCTGAATTTAATCCCTGTGTTTAGCCCCTGTAAACATGATGTTTAAACATCTTCTTCCATCATCAAGATTTCAGCTATAAACTTTGTCTTGAGACTCCTCAGAACAACCTCATAAACCTATGAGGAAGACTGCTAAGAACCTCTTCTTTCTCTTTTAATGACAGAGAGAGTGGGGGTGGGGGAATGGTGGGCAGAGGGAGAGGGAGAGAGAGAATCTTAAGCAGGCCCCATGCCCAGTATGGAGCCTGATGCAGGGCTCCATCTCACAGCCCTGAGATCATGACCTGAGCCAAAATCAAGAGTTGGATGCTCAATGGCCTGAACCACCCAGGTGCCCCTAAGAACCTCTTTTTATACAGCATTACCCTCATCGATGCTTAAACATAGTCTCTTTGATTTCAAACTTAAAAGCAAAACAAAGCAGCCACCGCCTGGCTGACTCAGTTGGAAGAACATGCAACTCTTGACCTTGGGGTTGTGAGTTTGAGCTCTATGCTGGGCATAGAGATTACTAAAACCAAATAAACTTAAAAAAAAAAAAAAGTAAAAACAGGATGCTGACCCAGACAAGCAAAGCAATTACAAGGCTCTAGGTAAATATTCTGAATTGTTAAAAAGAAAGGTACTGTCTAAAACCAATTCCCAGACTTGTTTTGTATTCATGTCTCCAGCCTAGAACCAATCAACAGTACAGCATGAGGAAATCACCGATAAACCCCATTTGGTATAATAAAGTGATGACTATCACTATTACTCCAAGAAAGAGGACACGGGAAGGGGGAGACATCCCTACCTAGAGAATTGCTAAACAGGATTTATAGGAATGATCCAGGCAGCTCAAGTTTTCTAGGACCAGTGAAACCATGTCTCTTGTCTAGCACTTTCTCCAGAGGTATCTGAATCAGGTTTTGGTATCCTAGAGGTCTGTTTTTGAACGAGTGGTCAGATTCTTGGGTTCAGAAATAAGCTTCTGGGTAGAGAGGGTCCTCATCCAAGCAATGAGACAAGCTTTTTGATTAAATGCCCTCTATATCCTCCTGTGACTCTTTCATTTGCTCTGCCTCCTTTATGTCTCTCTGGGACACAATTCATTCAATCTTTTTAAACAGAACACATCTGTTGAACCCTGCCCCAAAGAAACTTCTACTGTCCTATTTATTTTAATAGCCATGTGATCTACTAATGAACATCGAACAGCAGAGATTAAACAGAAGAAATCTCTCCCCAGTTGTGCTTTATTCATTAAACACGTGTGAATCTGTGATGATCTCGGCTTTCCTTGTGCCCAGTGACTAATTGAGTTTGAGACAGAGGCTGTCAAATGCTGGAATAGAATGATTTATGTTAAGGATATTTTTGGTCTCTGATTTATCCAGCTTCAGAGGGAAGAAAAGAAGTCATTACCGTATCAGGACTGTGACAATAGACAGTTTCTCACAATGGGATCACCCTCCTATGACCGGCCAGTCTATTAACGGAAAGCATCTTTGCTTTCACCCACTGCTCCTGGGCCGGTGATTTTGCAGATTTTTATTTGCATTTATTTCAGCTGCAACGTTTATTCTATTCCCAGTTATCCTTCCCTGAGATCTTATTGAAGCCGCCACTGGGGACCATGGAAATAAGTGATAGCCTCAGTGAAGACCCAGCTGCTGGGCCCAGATGCTATATACCCCAGCCTGGCCCCTCTCTCAGCAACAGCGACTCAGGAATACCCTGGCTATTCACGGAAGAAACCCATTTCCTGCCAGGAACTTGACTGCCATTGCTCTCACTTGGGACTGTAAAATGGCAGTAGGTGAATAGAAATTTGAGGCTGATGTGTGTGAACTAGGTTTCTAATACCACCCTTTGGGGGGTCGGGTGGGGGTGGAATAGGGCAGGTGGGGCTGATTTTTTATTGTTTTAACATACACAGAGTGTACAACTCAGAACCCAAACTATGTTGACCTGTCAGCTTTAGAAATACTAATAACATTTAACTGCTGAATTCTGGTGACTATAGGTTTGCCCGACCCTTTTATCACAAGGAGAATTTAATCAACTAGCCAGATTTGAAAGACGGACACGATCACAATGCAAAGAGACGTCTGACATTTTGTGACATTGCTTCACTGGATCTTCAGCTGCCTCTGGGAGTTGTGTCTCTGATCCAGGAATAGCATCACTATTCTCCCATCTGCAATCTCCTCCAGGCTCTACTGCTCTTATGCTGTCAGTCTTGCCCCAGGTAACCACCAGAGCACCCTCCGGCCAGCCCACTCTCCACTTCCCACCCTAGCTGGTGGTCCCAGCCCCAGTCACTGACCCCTACAAGGTGTTTCTGATACCATGTTAGATGGGTCTTCAGTGATGCACAAGGAAATGGACGCAAAATGCCTCCAGGGGGTTAGATACCCAGGAGTGAGGCATTCAAAGGACAGGTATTCACATCTCAGGGTAACAGTGGAAAGTAGTTTTCCCCTCACCTCCTTCCTCTTTCATGTTCTTTCCCTCATGTCCCCATCAGGTGTCCAGTGCCTCCAAGTGGCCTCCATAGCTCTGCAGCAACTCTCCATATTGTCTGCTCCCCTATGAAGGGCCCCACTCTCTTCTCTTTCCCCAACAACGCTGCTCAGAACATCCATCAGTAAGAATCATGCAGTGATTGGGCTGTGACTCTCAGCTGTAGCAGATAGAAACTCATCTCACACTTAAACCACACAGGAAATTTACATAGACAGGAAGTTCAAGGGGCAAACTAACTCAAGGCATCATTGGATGCAGGGGTTTAGACAATGTCCTCAGAAATCTAGCACCATTTCTCAGCTCTGCCTTTTTTGGTCTCAGCTTCATTTTAAGGTGCCACCTCCCTATGTGTTAGCAAAGTGGATCACCTGCAGCTCTAGATTCACCTCATCTTTACGGCTAGTGGTCCCAATAATTCCAATACAAATCCCAGGTGCACTCTGGTTGACCTTGCTTAATCATGTGTCACACCTAAACTGTTAACTATGGCCGGGTGGTGTGTATTCTAATTAGTTGGCCTTATGTCATATGCTCACCCTAAAGCACTTAGAAAGGGCTCCCCAGTGAAATTAGGGGTTTTGTTGCCATAAGGAGGTGGGTCAAGAGGCATGCAGGGCAAACACGATAGTTATGATAACAGTCCTCTATACTGATTACAATGCCTCAGGCCAGATGAATAGGTCCACAGTGGAGAAGCCTCCTCCATTAATTATAGGTTAGTAGGATATGGGGCCTTTTTGAACAATTCTAGTCATATTCCCTGCATGCTGCTATTAATTGCAGTGATATCTAACCCCCTCAAAGTATAATATGTGGAATATTCCTACTGGAATGGACCCTGCTTGGGTATCATTCTCTAAAGCAACAGTACTCAAATTTGTTTTTCAGCAGCATGACTGTCCTCAAATAAAATTGCATGTAAATTCCAATATCTAAAATAGAAGTGAGGGGCTCTACCTATAGCTGACAGTCGGAAGTGCTGAAGCACAGAGACAGGCAGACACAGAGAGGGCGCCCAGCCCTCTCCCACTCAGTGGTGCCTAGGGTGCATCTTAGGGTGCATCTTTGGAACACTTGGGATTCCTGAAAGAACAGTTTGCAAACAACAGATCCAACTGCTCTGGACATCAGGCTTGGAGGGCAGCTTAACTAACATTTGTAGCTAACTCAATTCCCTTACCATAACCATATGTGAAGGAACTCAATGATGACACCAACTCAGCGGAGAAACTGAGTTTCAGCGGGGCTAAGTAGCCTTCCCAAAGCCATACGGCTGGGTCTGTAAGTGGTAAAGCTAAAATTCAACCCAGTACTACTTATTCCCAAACCAGTCCCCTTATCTCTACCTGTTAGAAACTCAGCACATAGGACAGAACATTGATTGAAAAAAGCAGGACACAATGTTACATATGTCTAATATGATCCTACCTATTTAAAAATATAAATGCATGATTAAATTATTAGAAGACTGAAAGGGAATATACTAAAGCATTTTTTTAACAGATCATCTGGGTTGGTAATTATAATGATGATAATTATAGCTAAAATCTAAGTTCTTACTACATGTCAGAGACTTTGCTAAGGATATTATATAAATTGTCTCATTAAATCCTCATGAAAACCACTTGGGGCCAGATATCATTATTTTTCTCATTTTACAAAACAGGAAATGGTAAATGACTTGCCCAAAGTCATATAGCTTCTGAGTTCTGGGCTCAAACTCAATTTCTGAAGACCTTGCTCATAACCATACATTCTGGTGCTTTTCACTAATAATGGACATGTATTTATTTCTCAATAATATAAAAAATTAAAGATTAAGATAAAATCAGACCTGGAAGCACATTTTCTACAACATACGATTACCGGGCAGGATATAGGAACTTACTGGGCTCGGTGCATTGTCCATCATACAGGTTAACCTGGGCTACAGGGCCCTTCAGCCTACCCCGGGCCAAGTGTCTGCAGGACACACCACCCTGCAAACATCCAGCCATGAGAAGCACCCTCCTTCACAGTCGCTCAGCGCATGCCCTCCCTGGGAACCCTCGCTGGGTGATCTGCTTCAGAACTAAGGTTATATGACAGGGATCTAATCATTGTTGGTTTGAACCAACCTTTCTATGTTCCCAGGTTCTGATTTAGTGCTTCTCTTCTAGCCTCCTTTTGCTACCAAGTCTCCGACTCATCTGCAGGCAGAACCTACATTCCTCACTTGCAGGTAGCCTTCAAAGGATGGGCTGCAAATGTCCACAAATCACAGCCACAGCTTCAGAAAAAGGGCAGAAAAGGCACAGTTGCCAGCATAATTTCCCCTTGACCAGCTAACATGTCAGCTCCGGCCTGTCTCCTGACCGAGGCCCTAGCACCTCTTGGCTCTGTTGATTTCCCTGGTAACATGTCTGCTCTAGGAGCAGGTGGCTGGTGAGTGCTCCCCCATAACTGCCCCCTCCGTGCACTTCCCTGGCTCCATCCTTGCCCAGAACAATCCTGGTGTCTTCAACGGGACACTGAGCTGCTTATGCCTTCCTGACATCGTCAATGCTGTCCTGTAGGCGAAGCAATTCCGAGAGCTGGGTTTTTGCATCCAGCGGGAGTAGGGCTGACAGCCACTCTGTCAACCAGCTCACAAATGTTTCTGGCCTGTGGCTTCCTTCTCGTGGAACGGGTCTCATTGGTCCACCTAGAGCCCAGGTGTGGCAGCTCAGCTCTCAGAGGTGGCTGGTCCGGAGAAAGTCTTTGTGATTGATAAGCCCCTGAGGATTCTAGTCTTTGGTGACTAAGGACCTTCCCTGGCTGGTCTCAGGGCAAGGACAGTATATTACAGCAATCCCCCAAACAGTACTCCTTACAATAACGTCTGCTGAGACACTGATACATTACAAAGGAGGAGAAAGTGTCTGTTATTAAATGAGTTTGGAAAATTCTGCCTCCGTGACCTTTATTGGAGATTCACAGCTCCCATTAGAATATTCAGGGACCTGTGAAATCCTGCAATAAAGAAACCTGCTTAACTACGCTCTAACCTTATTTATAAGGCCACAGCTCACCCCTCTGTCCCCCAGAACTCCTAGTTGCCTCACACTGGACACTGGTATTCTAATGAGCTGTCTGGAAAATCTCGGTGGCCTGAGAATAGAACCAGGTAGTCATCTGGTTATGTCTCTAGTCAGCTGTGTGTGAGTCCCTTCACTTCTCTGGGTCTCAACGTCTTCATCTGTAAAATGGGGGCTAGATTAAGACTATTTTCAAATGAATCCTGAAGGAACCCCAAAGTGTCCATGGATCTACCTTGATCTACCTTAGGTGCTTCCTCAGGGGATGAAGTAGAAAAGAGGTCAGACCCCCCTGGGCCGCACCTGGCATAGCATATATGATGAAGCTTCCTTGTAAGAGAGCCTGTGAAGAAATTCCTTTTGGAAGAGAAGGCAGTGGGAAAGGGACAGAAAGGGAGGAAGAGTATGAGGATGTCCATTGCCATCTTGTTCCCCTGACTCCCACAGTACTATCTGGAGCTCCCAGCTTGGGCCTCAGTTTAGCTCTACTGCTCCCCAGCCCCCCTCCACCGCTCTTCCCATTCCCCACCCCCCACACACACATACACTCTCAGGTCCTCTGCTAACCGAAGGCTCCGTGTGATACGGTCTGATACCACCATGTTGCCAGCAAACCTCTCTTCCCCAAAGTGAAGCCTATGAACTACCCAGCTGCTCATTAAAATGCAGATTCCTGGGCTTCGCCTCAAACCTCCTGAAATCAGAATTCAGGGAGAAGGGACTTGAGAGTCTTCATTTTAACAAAATCCCTAGTAGATTCTTAGCTGTTCTGAAGTTTCAGATCCACTGCCCAGGTCTTGGGAGCTGGGAAATTTCCACCCCCGAGGCATTTGACACCCCCCACCCCCGCCGGCTCTGGCACGGCGCTAGAACTCAGTGACAGCCCCCACCACAGATGGGGTGCATGGGCCCGGGGCGAACCTCATAAACATGCCCAGAGCAGGCCGAGGGGGAGGCCTGGGGATGAAGGTCCAATGGTGGCTGTTAGGAAAAGGAAGTCTGGGATGAACACAGGGCGTTAAAACACTGTAGTGAAGGAGGTCAGAAGCCAAAAGCAGGAAGTGTCTGTTATTAAATGAGTTTGGAAAATTCTGCCTCCGTGACCTTTATTGGAGATTCACAGCTCCCATTAGAATATTCAGAGACCTGAATATTCTAATGGAATATTAGAATATTATTCTAATATTCTAATATGCAGAAAGCCAAAAAGCAAGCTAGGGAAGGTCTGTGTGGTCAACACGAGAGAGAGAAAGGTTGGCTGAGTTCCAAAGATTCAGTGCAACACATGGCTGGGTTTTTTGTGTCCTTTTTAATGTGTTGTGACGCAGTATTCATGTATTCCCAGCTCGTGTTGGCAAAAGCTGACAAATCCATGAGAGAGATGGCAGGAAAGCAGCAGAAACAGGTTGGCTCAGAAAGAATGCCTTTCCTTCTTCCTCTTCCCCCAAAGTGCACGTTACTCCAGAGGTCACCAGGAAAGGGCACGTGGTCTTTTGGGATAGTTCCTCCCTCATCCCCCCATGCACCAGAGGGTCATGAGGTGGGCGGCCCCCAGAGTACCCCACAAGGACACAGGTCCATGCAGCTTCTCGCTCTTTCTGAAACTAAAGAGCCGTCAGATGGAACCCAGTCAACAAATAACAGCTAGAGAGCTTTCTGGGGTTCATGATCATGTGCCAGGGATACAAGCAGATCAGGATGAAATCACCAGGGAAGGTCCCTAAATCCCAGCAGCCAGTTGCTCTCTAATGGGTTTTGGCTTTTCCACCTTAGTGACGTCAGTGACCTCAGATATCCATCCATCTTTCCTCCTCCGTCACATACAGTATGTGGCTAAGAGAGTGGGTTCAGGTGTCAGACAGACCTGGGGTTGAATCCTGGCCCCGTGGCTCATGTGCTGGGCAGGTTAGGGCCCTCCCAAAGCTAAGGGTGGGTAAGTGTTCTCATTTGCCCCAGGGGTAACAATGGGAGCCTCACTAAGATCTTTACAAAGATTCAGTGAAGCTGTGACTGGGCAGTCCTTAGCACTGCACTTCTTAACACATTTAGATTTTTATTGTAATTTTTAATATGTACTGCAGGCCTCCAACTAAGGCCCTTTCAAATTCATGTAGCCGAGAGGGCTCAAAACCTTCCTTGATGGTCAGAAGTTATTGACCTGAACTGAAGGACAGGGAGAAGACAAGAGACTGCAGAGGGAGAAATGCAGGAACTCACATTTGCATAAAGTAAGGAGAGCAGGGATTTGAAAGAGACTTGGGTGCCTTTCACACCAGTTCCTACACAATTCAGAGAGAGATGGGTTTTCTCCTTTGTTCTACTGGAACCTGTAACACAAAGTAAAAAAACAATAGCACAAACCAACCAATTTTCCTCATAAACGAGAAAAAAAAAAAATGCATGCAGAATTCCAGGATGTTGACTGGAAGAGATACAGATGGGAATGAAAAGTTTGTGAAAAGGCATCCACAGGTCCTTAACGGATGCGCCTTCTCTAATTCCATCAGACTGTCCCCCACTTGGTCACAGGCTCAGCCCTGCTCCTCCATCTGTCTGGGTAACAAGCCTCAGAATCACCAGGAGGACTTGTGGAAACAAAGAGCTCTGGGCTCACGCACCGGGTTTCGGATTTGGGGGCTCAGGGGTGGGGCCTGAGAGTTTGTATTTCTCCCAGTTCTCAGTGGGGCTGCTGCTGGGGGGATTGGGGGGGTTACTGTGAATTGCATGGGTCTAACTCCATCCCTGGTCAGTTACTGAACCTCTTTAGGCCTCAGGTGCCTCATCTGTAAACTGGGGATAAGAACATCGACTTCACGAGGTTCTTGTGAGGATTAAATAGTTACCCCTCATAAAGTGCTTAGGACACTTTCTGGAATTTATTAAGCTCTCAATAAATGCGGGCCATATAAACCATAATCCCAGAGAAGGGGTTGCAATAAGGATGCACTTTGCTCTAAAATCCTCCATGCTTGCTTTGTAGAACCCAAGTCGTCCCTCAAGACGGGTTCTTTCCTCCATGTGTTCATCACTATGTCTTTTCAAGCTCTATTAAAATTCATAGCACCTAAAATGTACTGAGTACCTGGTATGAACTAGGAATACTAAGCAATACTAAGCAAGACCTGGGGTCTTTCTGTCACCTTCGCAACCATCCTGTGAAATGGGACTCTCATCCTGCTCTTGCAGACGAGGAGAAGGAGACTGCCAGAATACCTACATAGCTGACATATCCTACTCTGCGTCCCACAGTTTCCAGGTGGCCAAACTGGGGTTTGAGCCTTCGAACCCCATATGACGGCAGAGCCTATGCCCTTCTCCACTCCAGACACAGCAAATAGATTTCATCATCCAGTCATCCCATCTGCTAACAGTCGCCCAAGGCAGGGGATTTTGAGGCATAAATATCCTGGTTCAAGGGGAAGGACTGCTGGAATTGATTAGAAATGTCTAGCTGCCATGCGACTAGAGAGGGGTGTTAACACAGAGGCCAGCTATTTGCTGCGCCTGCACTTTGCTATGGCAACACAGATGGGGGTAAAGGTTTCCTAATTTTATTGAAGATTATATTTAAATACACACAAATCAGGTGAATGCCCCCAGGAGTTACTCATGATTTCAGATCTGAGCTCCTCTCCCACTGTAATTTCATTTACATGGCATTTCAGTGCACACCAATGCAGGCAGAGTCATGTGACCAAGCCACATCTGTAGATGATCCCAAACCGTTTTTTTTGTTGTTGCTGTTTTAGAGTTCCAGCAGGGATACCGTGCTTTCAAATTGTCGATAGACTATCTGACATGATTGATAGATATTCTAGCAAGTTTCTGGACTGTATGCAAGGATTTAAAGAGGAAAGAGAGATTCCATCTTCAGGTGAAACTGGAAACACAAAGATTTAAACTTCTGAAGTTGATTCCTGATGCTGTGAAGGTATTTTCCAATTCCCTTAAGCCCATGGCTCTCCAGTGCCAATGCATGGGAAAAACTGGCATTGGGGTTTGTTTAAAAAGTGGGTTTTAACGGAGGGGGAGACGAACCATGAGAGACTATGGACTCTGAGAAACAAACTGAGGGTTCTAGAGGGGAGGGGGGTGGGGGGATGTGTTAGCCCGGTGATGGGTATTAAGGAGGGCACGTATTGCATGGAGCACTGGGTGTTATACGCAAACAATGAATCACAGAACACTACATCAAAAACTAATGATGTAATGTATAGTGATTAACATAACATAATAAAATAAAATTAAAAAAAAAAAAAGCAGATTTGCAGTTCCCCTTGGGGATCCTAAGCCTGACTGTCAGGGATGGGGCCAGGCAATCCACACTTTAAACAGACCGCAGAGTCTTAGGACCACACCTGGGAAGCCCTGCCTTCAGCCATACTATAGAATAGCAATGCTCTCTGTTTGTCAATACGAGGAAATCTTGTACTCAAAAAATTTCTCAGACATCCCTTGGTAGCATTTGGGAAAATGCAGGATGGCCAAAATTTACAATTCATTTTGTATGATTGTAGATAAATATGTGGTTTATTTACTGTAGTAGGGTATATATGAATATTTGAGAGAGAATAGGAACTCTGTGTAAAAGGTAGTGTTTAATCCATCTATATGCAATGCACAGTGCACGTATGGATTTAAGAGCTTTTGCAGATACTCTGCTAACCTTCCCGCCACCCCTCCCCCAACCCTGCCTGCCCACCCTGCCGGGAGATGTCCACAGGCCAAGGTGGGAAATCCCTGACTACAGTTTTGATTCCTGCCCACTCTTTAGCACAGTTGGCTCTTGGCATGTGGAAGGCACATCACTTACCTGAGAGGGAGAGGAGAAGAGAAGTCATATACATTGAGCCCTTATGTGACAGGAGTGGGTCCATATTGGCAGGCTTATATACATATTTTCGTTTAAAAGCAGGAGTCCAATTCTTTCTTCTATCATCTGCATTAATAGAGTAGAAATCCAATTTGATTAATAAATCCTCATTTTACTATAAAATCAGATATCTCCACCTCTTATACCTCCATTCCAGTTTTTATGCTTTATGTGACTAAAACTCACGTTTGAAAATAATATCGAAACCGAAAAAGGTGTTGGGCATTTGGTGAGCAAAGCCCTATGCTGACAACAATAAAGACCTCACAAAAATCAGCTTCAGGTGAGTACAGGGGATTCTCATCACTGAAGAGGCATTCACTTGGGTAATTTGGATGGTTCCTATTCTGTTTGCCAAAATCAAAACTCTTCTCAACTTCAGAAACGGAGAAACAGGAAGGCAGGATCATCTTTCCTTAATAAAGTGTAACCGGGTTCTAACAGATGTGGCTTAAATAAGGTGATGATCCAAATTATATTTCGCTTAAATTCATATTCAGATTGGCTGAGAAATCCCTCAGGAGACGGTGGGAGAGCCGCCGGTCTAGAATTCAAAATTTCCAGAGAAAATCTATCAAGCCTGTGTGGACAGTAAGAAAATGGATGTCCGTAAAAGACAAAGGGAAAGACACACCACTGTCAGTCACCAGGAAGTCCTGCCTGGCCCTGAAGGCCACGTGTCTGTCTGACACTGTCATTAAGTGGTAAGAGGGAGGACTTGGGCTGAGGCGAAGACCCGACCTTCAGGACACCAGGACAAAAATGTTCAGACAGCCAGCCCCATCGACTCCGTTCTGATCATTTCCATCAAGGCTCAGCTCTGACTGAAGACCATCAGGCTCGTAGGGGGCTGAGCCGTAGCTCATTAAGAAATGCTTGGAGGCTGATGAGAAAGGAGAGTGTCATCGGGAGAATTCTTTTTTTATTGTTATGTTTGTAATGACCTTTCCCCTCTGTTGCTCTCTGACCCGGCTGTTTCAATCACACAGACACGGGAACGAAACTCGAAACTGGAAACAACTCAACCAGGAGATGGTTTAGGAGCCTCTCCCTTTGTGGTGCGGTGGGAGGGAGAGCAGATGAGAAGAAAATCTCTGCAGTGAGACAGATTGCCTCTGGGCTTTAGCTGACGAAGAGTTAACAGGACATCAGGTCCAGTTTCCTGCTCAGCCCTTTAATTGCTGCAGCCAGGGAAACATTTGAGGGAGAGAGGGCTGTTACCGGGGGCCTCATTTTTCAAAGACCTGTCAGAAAGCTGGTCCATGGAATGCGTTGGATACAGAAACCAGGAACTGGGTCTCTCTTCCAAATTCAGATGACTCAGATTCTATTGACGTGTCCCTCCGCAGAAATTCTCTAGTCGTTGACTACCCTGCTCCTTCCATCTGTTATTAGATTATTTCCCAAAAGAGGCACCCCTCATAGAGGGTGTGTGCGTGCGTGTGTGTGTGTGTGTGTGTGTGCGTATGTGTGTGTGTGATTTTAGAGCAGGGTTCCCAAAGACGAGCATGCATGAGTCATTAGAGGGCTTATTAAAACAGCAACAGGCCCACTGTGAGTTGTTTCAGTAGATCTGGGTGAGGCCCAGAAACGTGCATTTCTAACAATTTCCAGGCTGCACTGCTGCTGGTGGTCTTAGGACCACTTTGTGAGAACCACTGTTCTAAAATATACTTTCCACTGTCCTCCTTCTGCCTGAATAGAATCACACACACACACACACACACCCCAGCATAATAAACATCACATATTATATGTTTAAAATGCCAATTATCATTATTAATAACTACTTTGAGTACCCACTGCGTGCCGGCGCTATTAATTTTTCAAGGCAGGTATTGTTGCCCATTTTACCAAATTAAAGCCTGATCCAGACCAAATCTGACTCCTAAGCCCATGTTCCTAACTAATACTTTCTTAAGAAGTAGTAAAACAATGAGTCAAAACCAACCTACAAGTATTTTTAAGCAATGTCTTTTCTATATTCTAATAGGATATATACTGTCCTAACACTAAGTAGAATATTATAAACCTTCTTTTTCCTTATGTCATTTAGAGCCAAAAAATGCATATCTAAGGAATATTGCAAAAGTAACCAGCCGACAAATACGTACTGAGCTCTTCCTGGATGCTTGAGGACCACACGACAAGCCAGCTTCCTGATCCAATGCGCCTGAAACAATTAGGGAAGAGTCTAAGATTAGTGTAAATGTCAGATATGAGGGCCACAAGATTCATTTTTGCCTTGATAATTAGTAGTCCGTGCCAAACAGAACATGGTACCAAAACAGTGTCTCGGCGCAGTGGTTCACAAGCTTTAGGTAGCATGAGAGTTACCCCAAAGACCAGTTGAAACACACATGGCCACTTCCCAGTTTGTGATTTAGCAGGACTGGTGGGAACCCCAAGAATTTGCACTTCTAATAATTTATCAAGTGATGCTGAAGCTGCTGGTCCTGAGACCATACTTCAAGAACCATTGTTTTAGGGTGCCTGGGTGGCTCAGTCATTAAGTGTCTGCCTTCGGCTCAGGCCATGATCCCAGGGTCCTGGGATTGAGCCCCACATCAGTCTCCCTGCTCAGCAGGAAGCCTGCTTCTCCCTCTCCCACTCCCCCTGCTTATGTTCCCTTTCTCGCTGTCTCTCTCTCTGTCAAATAAATAAATTAATTAAATTAAAAAAAAAAAAAAAAGAACCACTATTTTAGGACAAGCCTTCCTGGATTAACTCAGCTTCTCTGAGTCATCTTTTATTCACTGATTCAGCAGACATTGCTGGAGTGTCTACTATATGGGAAGCTCCTTTTTTTTTTTTTTTTAATTTAAAAGATTTTATTTATTTATTTGACAGAGAGAGAGAGTACAAGCAGGGGGAGCTGCAGGCAGAGGGAGAGGGAGACTGAGCAGGGAGCCCAACTGGGGGGCTCCATTCCAGGACCCTGGGATCATGACCTGAGCCAAAGGCAGATGCCCAACCAACTGAGCCACCCAGGCACCCCAAAGCTTCTTTTTTGTTCTGCAGATAAAGCTGTAACCTAAGAAGAAAAAAAATCTCTGCCCTCATAGAGCTCACTATCTAGAAGTGACAGCCAACCAGAAATAACAAATATATAATGTGACCGGGGATCCAAAGAAAGACCAAAAAAGTGGGCAGATGGAGGGATGCTATTTTAGTGGGATGTTCACCTCTCTGAGGAGACAGTATCCATCAGGGCAGAGAACAAGCCAGTGTGGATGTATAGGTGAAGAGAGTTCCAAAGGGGAATCGGCAAATACAAAGGCCCTGAGGCAGAAATGTGCTCATTATATTCAAGGAGAACTAAGGAGATGGGTGGCAGAAGGGGGGTGTGCAAGAGAGGGAGTGATAGGAGATGAAATTCAGATTTAATAGGAATCAGCATTTTTTAAATGCTCCCCAGGAGAATCCAATACACATCCAGATTTGGAAATGACTTCTCAGTTGCACTTATTTCTAAAGCTCATCCAACTTTTCTCAGTTCTCATCTGTACTACTTTGGTGTGCGAGCTGAGTGTGGACACATCCCCGGAGCACAAAAACAAAGAATGCATCCTCCCAGGATAAGGTTTATTGGGCATGCCCAGGGACGGAGCTCCACATGATTGTCATTCAAAGAAATCATTTCTTCCTCTGAAACAAGAGTCTGAACCTAGCTTGTATACTGAGTGTGGAAATGGAAGAAAAGGGCTGAATCCAAAAACGAAGGAAGAGCTTTTGGTGACAGACAAGATATGGAGACACAAGAGGGAAAGAACAGATATGCATGGCTATCCAGGGGATCATAGAGAAGGAATGGAATTTACACGGGGACGATGTGGGGTCTGTTCTTATACACGAGTCTATGTGAATCAAATGGAAGTGAATGCGTGTTGGGGAGGAGGGGGAAAAGGTTTGGAAAAAAGTGTCATGACTCTGTATGCAAACAGGTGACAAACGAAGCCCCCTAATTAAAGAAGGTCCCTGAAGAAGTAGAGGAGGAGGATGGAGAATGAAAGGCCAGGACTAGGTCATAGTGGAGAGAGCTGGCCCAGGGGAGGAAGAAGAGACAGAATCAAAAGCAGAGTGTAGGAGAGGTACACCACCCTACCAGCCCATTACCCTAAAGTGCTATTTCCCACAAAGCTGCTGCAAACACAAACCGGGCAAAGAGCAGTTCTCCGGTCCTTTGAGAACACATGAATATGGAACCAGCTGGCTTTGCAAAAGGGATCTGGCATTATGGAGGACACTTGATCCCATAAATAAGTCAGACTCAATTATTTTATATCAAAACAATATCTTAGCTTTTAACGAGCACAACTGCCAATACCCAGAGTCACGCATTATGAATCACTATTTGCTCCTTCCTACACTTTCTAATTTCCTGCTAAGGAGACAGGGCTGAATGGGGTCATTAATCTGAATTAGAAATACTGTGACCTGCTCTGCACTTTGCTCGCTAACACTGTGTGGCAGAGCTGGATCGGGGGAGGGGGGGGGGCGGGGGAGGGGAGAGTTTACTTTCTATAGTTCTGAGGAAGGGGTGGGGTGGTGGGGGAGATGCTGAGTGAGTTTTCACTGTTAAGGCCTCTTTGATTCCGGATGCCATTTGGACATCTCACATTGGGCTTTGAAATCATTGCTCTCATTTTGATGCTTTTGTTGGAGCCGTTGTCAAATGACAAGCTTTGCTCAGCCTCTGTCTGGAACTCCAGAAGACTCCTTAAGCAGCCTAAAATAATGTGCTCCCCTTGTTAGAAAAGGGTGACTTGTGTATTGTTTGGGCTGCATTGGCATAGCCCAGTGGATGCTTCACTGGTGATGCTGTGGAGGGAAGGCTTGAGGGAAACGGGACCTTCAAGGCAGTTGGTTCAGTAAGTATCTCTTGCAACTGTTTGCATATTTCAGAGAGACTACAACGAATGGCCCTTGGAAAAGCATCACTGCAAAGCAGACTTACTATGTGGGCTGGGAAAATACACAGAGAGAAAACTCAAGCTTATTAATTTACCTTCTTTTTAGGACTCTGGTAAAAATTTTGATGGACTTTCTGGGGCTAATGGGAACTGGGGACTCTCTTCAGAGTCCCACAAGCCCTGTTCTCCCCTGGCTCCTGAAACAGAACTGCAGATTATAGCAGACACCGAGGTCCATAGCCTTTGGCAAAAGATGCTGTTCTTGACCTACCTCACCCTGCTCTGACCACTAATTGGTCACACCATTTACTGCTAACAATGCTACCGGTGGAAACTCATTAGAAGTAAAAAGTGAGTTCCAAAGGGGTGGAAAAATTCCCGACAGCCAGGTCTGGGAGGGTCAGTCTGCAGGTGCAGCCCCAATCTTCTGAGGCCATTAAGAAGAACACCTGCATTCCCTCAAGTCACTCCTGGATGTCTCCCCCAGACCCAGAATGCAGAGCTGAAGGAACTGTGGTCTGAACTGAGTCATTCATCTGTCCTATCTGCTGGGCCCCATCACGCCATTCCAAAGTCCTTAAAGCTGGGAGGATGGGATCCTCAAATTTTCTTTATGGTTTGTGCATGGAAACTTTTCTCTTTCGGACTCATTCCTGGCCTCCCTCCCCCACTTCCATGGTCCTGGGTGGTGAGGTCCTTGAAACAGCTCTAACTGCAGCCTTGCCCTGAATCTCCTGAACCGGCTGGCCTCCCACTGCCCCCTCCACGTGCCCCACTGCTTCCTGAGAGACCCAGAGGTGACCGCAGTCAACTTGCTTTGGAGCCTTGGGTATTAGGGGTTTTGTTGCTGCCCTAAGGCTCTGGAAAACTTGAGTAATTTTCTGTGGTCACAACCCCAGGGTCCCCAGTCAGTGTAATTATAAGTCAATCACTCTCCTTCCAACTCTGGTTCCTCTTCCCTTTGGGCAGGTAAAATCATTACCATGGCTCCTTTCTCCCCTCAGCCAGATATTTATACAGGCCATTTACCTCATGTCTCATGAATCTTCTCAACTGAATGTTATTTGGTGGTGGTAGTGGTGGCAGGGGGGTTGGACTTATTTATTTAACTCAGAGCAGCAGAAGGCCTGTCATTGATTTCCCCGCCCTCCACAGCCTCGGGCCACCTTCTGTTTTCCTAAGTGTGAGTGAAGGGTGGATGATCCCCACAGAGAAAACTTCCTGAGGCACAGCCCTGGAGGGCCCCCCAACACACAGCCCTCAGCCCACCACAGCCTGGCCTGGAGATGCCCCCAGCCTACAACAAGGCCAGGGGAAGCAACAGTCTCTCTTCAAGGGAGGCACTGGGGCAGCATAGGGAGAGAGGTCTTTTTGTGTATTGAGAAATGTGAAGAACTCCTTCCAAATTTCCCTTACGACACTAATTTGAGAAGAAAGAAAAGAAAGTGCCTTCTTGTGTCAGGTAAAGCAGTTCCAAATACAGTATGGTCATTTATGAGAGTTTTGTTAAGCCAGAACTGAAGGGGCTGTTTCAATTCTCCCCAAGACACCTCCTAATTGTCCTTCCCCTCCTGCTCCATCAGCAGTCCTACCAAATAACCCTGCAGAAAATGTTCGTTTTATTTTATTTTGTTTTGTTTTGTTTTATTTTGAGAGAGAGAGAGAGAGCACTTGCATGAGCCAGGGGAGGGGCAGAGGGAAAGACAGAGAATCTTAAGCAGGCTCCACACATCTCAGAAACTTTAAAATTCCCTGAGTGATGTTCATTTCCAAAGTTCTGGGTTGACAGCTTCCCTTTTCTGAGGGCACGGATTTTGTGGTCAAACCTAGAGCCAGATTCACTGTCCATTCCTGCCCCTATGGCACATATTTCAGAGGCCTTGTTGCATTTTTAATTTTGTAGTTTAGCTGCTGTCAGCATTTCCACAGTCGTTTCTCATGATCCTTCTTCTTCAATGTTCTACAACAAGCAGCAATCCCCTAAAGAGGATGTCCATATAGCCGCATAAAATAATGGGAGAGTGTGGTCAGAGAGTCTGGGGGACTCGGGTTCAAGTCCAGAGTCAGCCGATTATTAGCTATGTGGCCTTGGACAAGATATTCAACTTCCCTAATTCTAGTGTCTTCATGAATAAAATGGGGGTGATAACACTACCTGCCTCATGGAATAGTTAAGAGGATAAAATAAGATAATGAACAGAAATACTTAATCTGATCCAAAATCTAGAAAGACCTTAACAAATTCAACACCCAAAAAACAAAAAACCCGGTCAAGAAATGGGCAGAAGACATGAACAGACATGTCTCCAAAGAAGACATACAAATGGCCAACAGACACATGAAAAAGTGCTCAACATTACTCAGCTTCAGGGAAATACAAATAGTAAGAGTAATTAGTTAAATAAATTGTGGTACATCCTTGCTAAAAAAAAACAAAAACAAAAAAACAGCAAAAAAAACACAATGAGATACCACCTCACACCTGTCAGAATGGCTAAAATTAACAACTTAGGAAACAAAAGATGTTGGCAAGGATGCAGAGAAAGGGGAATCCTCTTGCACCGTTGGTGGGAATGCAAACTGGTGCAGCCACTCTGGAAAACAGTATGGAGGTGCCTCAAAAAGTTAAAAATAGAACTACCCACTCAACATCGCTCAGCATCAGGGAAATCCAAATCAAAACCTCAATGAGATACCACCTCACACCAGTCAGAATGGCTAAAATTAGCAAGTCAGGAAATGACAGATGTTGGAGAGGATGCAGAGAAAGGGGAACCCTCCTACACTGTTGGTGGGAATGTAAGCTGGTGCAGCCACTCTGGAAAACAGTATGGAGGTTCTTCAAAAAGTTGAAAATAGAACTACCATATGATCCAGCAATTGCATTACTGGGTATTTACCCCAAAGATACAAATGTAGGGATCCGAAGGGGTACATGCACCCCGATGTTTATAGCAGCAATGTCCACAATAGCCAAACTGTGGAAAGAGCCAAGATGTCCATCGACAGATGAATGGATAAAGAAGTGGTATATATATACAATGGAATATTATGCAGCCATCAAAAGGAATGAGATCTTGCCATTTGCAATGATGTGGATGGAACTGGAGGGTGTTATGCTGAGCGAAATAAGTCAAACAGAGAAAGACATGTATCATATGACCTCACTGATATGAGGAATTCTTAATCTCAGGAAACAAACTGAGGGTTGCTGGAGTGGGGGCTAGGGTGGGAGGGATGGGGTGACTGGGTGATAGACATTGGGGAGGGTATGTGCTCTGGTAAGCACGGTGAATTGTGCAAGACTGTTGAATCTCAGATCTGTACCTCTGAAACAAATAATGCAATATATGTTAAGAAAAAAAAAAAGAAGATAGCAGGAGGGGAAGAATGAAGGGGGGGAAATCGGAGGGGGAGATGAACCACGAGAGACTATGGACTCTGAAAAACAAACTAAGGGTTCTAGAGGGGAGGGGGGTGGGAGGATAGGTTAGCCTGGTGATGGGTATTAAAGAGGGCACGTTCTGCATGGAGCACTGGGTGTTATGCACAAACAATGAATCATGGAACACTACATCTAAAACTACTGATGTAATGTATGGTGATTAACATAACAATAAAAAATTTTAAAAAATTAAAAAAATAAAAAAAATAGAACTACCCTGTGATCCAGCAATTGTACTACTTGGTATTTATTCAAAGAATACAAACAGAATGATTCGAAGGGGCACCTGCACCCCAATGTTTATAGCAGCAATGTCCACAATAGCTAAAACATGGAAAGAACCCAGATGTCCAATGACAGATGAATAGATAAAGAAGATGTGGTATATACATACAATGGAATATTACTCAGCCATCAAAAAGAATGAAATCTTACCATTTTCAATGATGTGGATGGAACTAGAGGGTATTGTGCTAAGCGAAATAAGTCAGGCAGAGAAAGACAAATATCATGTGATTTCACTCATATGTGGAATTTAAGAAACAAAACAGATAAACGTAGCGGAAGGGAAGGAAAAATAAGATAAAAACAGAGAGGGAGGCAAACCATAAGAGACTCTTAACTATAAAGAACAAACTGAGGGTTGCTGGAGGGAAGAGTGGGTGGGGGGATGGGGTAATTGGGTGATGGGCATGAAGGAGGGCACGTGATGTAATGAACACTGGGATAAGCAACTGATGAATCACTAAATTCTACTCCTGAAGCTGATAATACACTATATGTTAACTAACTTGAATTTAAATAAAATCTAAAAAAAAGAAAGAAAAAAATACTTAGGTGGGTCTAGAGCAATACTGTCCAATAGACATATTATGTGAGTCACATATGTAATTCTAAATTCTCTAGTAGTTTCCTTTTTTTAAAAAAGGAAAAGAAACAGGTAAACTTAATTTTACATATGCATATAAATATTATCATTACAAAACAACATCAGTATAAAGTATTAAATACCTTTAAATTCGTTTTGTCATATGAAATCTCTGAAATCTATATGTATATTACACATCTCAATGGCGACTGGCTACATGCCAAGTGCCTGTGAGGGGGGCTGCCATATGCGGCCACACAGGCCATAAACATGGTAAATATTAGGTAAAGGCACATTCCCTTCACAAAGTCTCTGTCTTTCCAGGCTTTGGATTTTAGAGTTATTTGGAAATGAACTCTGAAGTCAACTTTAGTCCCAGTGCCAAAAGGTAATTTTTGAGTTCCAAAGCCAGTCTTTTCCTGAAAGGGAACAGGCAAGGCCTCGGTGCCCAGCCCCCTGTGCACAGGGAGAGAGTTCTATGGATGCTCTCGTCTACCATCCTGACTTCCTGGAACCCTACACCTCAAAGTTGCAGGGGCCCTCGGTGGTCTAGCCTAATCTCTTCCTGGGTGCTCGAGCACCTTATACAATGCTCATGCCAATCCCTCAGCCTCTTCTTGAATGCCTCCAACAGTGAGCCACTTGCCATGCCCCCAGGAGTGCCCAGTTCACTTTCAGATGACTTTGGCTTAGAAACCCGCCCCTCTTCTCTCCACCTGCTGCTCATTGGTCTGAGTACCAACCCCTGGGGAGAGAATAAGTCTTCGATGTGACAACTTTACCAGTATTTGAAGTTGGTTCTCCGGTGCCCTCTAGGTCTCTTTGCATCAAGGATGAGGTTATTTCCATGATTGCTCATATGACAGAGTGTGAAACCCCCTCTCCACACTGTGTGTAGGTGTTGGTTGTTATGCCCCCTTTGCAGAGTGCAGCTCCCAGAACTACACATAAAATGTGCAGTGTGGGCCTTGAAGACAAACATTCCTGATTGTGGGCAACCTCCCCGCCACTGCTGTCTTTGCCCCAGCCACACCCCCAGCACCTGGGGGCAGGCACCCACAAGGCCCAGCTCCACACGAGATGCCAGGCAGTCTCCACCCACCAGCTGAGTGTCCCCCCGATGCTGGCTTCTCTCCCTGGATGCAAGGAGGGCCAGGAGCACCAGTATCACCTTTCCTCGTCCCATCCCAGGGTCTCTGAGCCCTTCCCAGCTCCTTTGCAGCTTCATACACAGAATCAGGGAGCCTGGAGCTGCCCTGGCTTATTGCTTCTCTTGGGGATTAAGGTTGCTCCCCCTGTCGCACTCTGGCAGTGGGGAAGCCCTTGGCCAGCCTTCCTCTTGTGTGATACGGAGATTCCTGCCAGGATCCCAGCACTGGGGCTGCAGTTTCAGCCCCTCCCCTCTAGATGTTTCTCTGCCACTGATTAACTTCACACCAAACTCCCATTAAGGCCCAGTTCAAAAGAGTGGGGTGGGCAATGCATGTGGCTGTGGGGCGGGGCCAAACACACTTCTCCAGAGATATGGAAGGAAAGGAGCAGCTGCAAGGGAAGATTAAGCTCGGCCTCACTCCCATCGATCAATAAATCAGTCAATCTTTATTGAGCTCCTCTGCCCGCACATGCTCATTAGCCAGCATGGACCCATGAGTTGCAGCTCTGAGTCTGGGATTTGAGGGGGAGGAGAAGGCTGCTGTAAAATAGTTTCACCTCACAAAGGTCAGTGGCTTCCCTGTAGGGTCATTAGCTAATTCATGCTAAGGTGTTAATGACTTATCAGCTTGCTTGCTTTCTAAAGGCACTCTAGCCAGGGAGGGCCTGGGTAGGGACCTCCTAAAAGGGTAAAAGATGGAGAAATAAATGCTAAAGGCAAATGTCTCTGTCTTGCCATTTTCCCCTAGGGCTCAGGATGCCGAATATGCATTAGGGTCAGGGAAGAAGGGGAGAGCAGAGCTGTGGTGACGCTACTACTTTCATTCCCTGGTCCTTCGCCTCACCAAATGTGACCTACAGCCAGTTACTTGGCCTCTTGAGCCTCTGCTCCCTCACCAGTAACACAGGAGTGTCCACCAAATAGAGTCGCGAAGATAAAGCACTAGGTACAGTTCTTGGTTTAAAACAAAACAAAACCAAAAACATGGTGATTACTTTTGTTCATATTGAATTAAACCCAGACTGACAAGAGCTATGACCTTCCAAAAAGGGGATGGATGGCGGATCTCCCTTGGCCTTCAACTATAACGATTCCTGTCATCCAGACTTCATTTGGTGGCCTTCTAGAACACTGTCATTTGCATATTTGTCCAATCTTTTTGATATTCATTCCCATTCATTTATGGATCCTCCTTATATTACCTCTTAATTAATGAGCCTCACAAGTTTTTTGTTCTAAAATCACCTCCCTGAAATGTCAAAGGCAGCCTCCTCAGCCCAGTGTTCTGGGATTTGATAACCAGACTGCATTTTCCTTTTGATTCATAATTTTATAGATTATGCCCATGTCTTAGCTCAGCCTTTTCCCGTTGCAGAGCCTGTAGTGTGTCTTTCTGTCTCAGTCTTGCCTGCTTCACGTTAGTCATCCATTCATTCATTCACAAACATTTACTGGGCTCCCTCTATGTGCTGCTGCTAAGAGCAGGACCACAAACACGGTCCCTTTCCTCATAGTCATTACATACTTTCAGGCAAAGACAGAAAGGAACAGGTAGACAAGAAAATAAGTAAAATAATTCTAGTGTAATGGAGTATAAATAAGTGTAAATGAAGAAAACAGACAAGAGGCTAAGGTGTGGACTACTAGAGAGAAGGTCGTCAGGAAGGAAGGAAGAGGTCCTCAGGTGGCAAAGAGTTCAGGACGAGACCCCGAGATGCTGTGCATGGGGGAGAAGGCACGGGGTTGGGGTGAAGGGCCAGGCTGGGGCCAGACCATCAAAAAGGGCTTGAACTTTATGCTAAACTTGTTGAGAAGTTGTTGATAGGTTTTGATCATGGCAGTAACATAACCTGATGTGTGTCTTTTTTTTTTTTTTTTAAGATTTTCTTTATTTATTTGACAGAGAGAGAGACATAGTGAGAGAGGGAACACAAGCAGGGGGAGTGGGAGAGGGAGAAGCAGGCTTTCCGCGGAGCAGGGAGCCCGATGCGGGGCTCAATCCCAGGACGCTGGGACCATGACCTGAGCCGAAGGCAGACACTTAACAACTGAGCCACCCGGGCACCCCCTGATGTGTGTTTTAAAAGGTTACCTTTGCTATCATATAGAACACAAGTTAGGCTTGGGAAGGAAACAGATTGTTAATTTGGAGACTGTTGCTGTAACCTAAATGAGAGATGATGGTGGCTGGGATCAGTGGGAAAGAAGTAGATAAATTCTAGGCACATTTATGAATTGGAAGTGATAAGAGAAAGCAGGGGGTGGAGAGTAAGTTGTCCTGTCTCAGATACACATTCATTTTGTAATGTCTGTGAGGTGTGACCTGTCAAGAAGGTGGATGGATAGGTGAGCCTGGAGCTCACACACCTGACCGGACATGAATTTAGAAATTAGACCATAAAGATGACCTGTCACACACAGGAGTCCATCCACTCACCTCCCTGTGCCGAGCATCCCGGTTCCTCTCCTGCAGACACAATATCCAGCGCTATTATATTTGTTGAGCAGCCACTATGGCTGGGCCCACAGATTTCCAGGAGGACCAAGGAGTACCAGAAAAAAATGGAATACAAAAGAAGCAGTAGTCCCTGCTACTTGCTGTGGAACCATACCCTCTCACTCAATTCTTAGTATTGTTCTGGAAGGGGTTCCTTTGCCCCCTGCCCCCCAAGGCTCTTTGCAAGTGTTATCATATGTATTGTTTGGCAAAACAGCCATCTCAGTAGTATTCAAGCAAATACTTGTTCTGGTTTTGAAAGTGGAGATAAATGACCCTTCCTATCTATAAAATTCTCTCCCTCTAATTGGCACCACATCTTTTGGGCGGATAAATTTACTTTCTGTTACTCCTGGGTTTTTGAGACAAGCATATTTTAGACATTACAAATGCCCATAGTTAGGACACCAAATGAAAGGAAATGTAAAGTTTGATAAACACAAGAAAGGGTAAGAAAAGAGAGAGGGGCATCTTTGATTCCGTTGCTATATCCCAGAGGGTCCAGATTTTCACAGCGATTCTTCTGAGTGAAGTTCGATGAATCATGAGCTACCAGAAAAGAGAAACATTACTTATGACATCTATCTTTTTCTAGCTTTTACATTTCTCCTATTTTAACAATGAAAGGAAATTTGGATTCTTTTCTTCTTCTTATGTATATAGAACCGACTCCTAGGCAAGGTTTAACAAAATTTAAATTTCGTACTTTTAAAAATATTTCCAGAGGGTAGTAATTGATAAAGGAGATTCTGGTGAATATGTACCTTAAGCAAAAATCACTATACGATTAAACGTTTTGCATGCTGTTGTAATGTCTCCCGTATAAAATTGCCAAAATTATCTGCTAACTGTTACCTGCTCTCAGCCTAAGGAGAATAAAACAAAGCCAGTCAGCATATGCCACTCCAGCAACTTTTTTGGTTTCAAACTGCAGTAGGGAGCTTGAATTTGCATTCTAAAGTAAATGAAATGATTTGATTATATTTGCTGAAACCCAAATACAGCCCATTACTGTATATCACTTCAGAGACCACAAAATTTAGCACATGTAATCGAAATGGATTGCCTCCTTCTAACTGTGAGGAGAAACTATAAAAACACTGGGTATTGTGATGAATTGAGTTCTCATACATGAATCTGGTTCATTTTCTGACCATTATCTTGCTATTACTTGAATACAGTTTAAATACCATATACATTTCAAGTCTTGCCTGTGAATATGTTGGTGTTTCCTTTAGAAAGACTTCATTCCGCATTAATTTCTTTGCATCTCATCTTCTCAGCTAATCAGATATTTTTTAGCTTCTAATGCCAAAAAGAAAGTAATGTTGGATGCATGAAGTTACTCACTCTATAGAGAAGATTGTCAGCATGAAACAGTCTTAATTTTAATTTAGAAGTTTCTAGTGTATTTATTTTCTAGTTAACATACAAAAGATGTGGGTTAAAGGAAGGATTTTTTAATCTTTCTCTAAGGGAGTACATATTCATTGCTTGAATACACTGTAATACATGTGTAAACAAGCCAGCAAGCTAAAATTAGAAATGTTCTTTTGCAAAAAGCACACAAAGTCTACAAGAGGCCTGGGAATTGAACAGAGTGGGGAATAAAAACTAGTAAGTCATGATAAGGAAATACTCGGTGACCCAGTGTGAGCCTTCTGTGTAGATGCTTGTGTTCACCCTGGTTATGTACAAAGCCCTTTTTGCTCCTGGTTTCTACCTGAGAGTTTGGTTAGGAAATCAGAATGAAAATATACAGATGTCTCAACATAATCTGGAGCTATTTTGTTTCAATTACATTGGGGAGGACTTTTCTTCATGATCAGGGAAGAAGCATACTGTACAAAACATCCAAAAAACAAACAAACAAAAAAAACCCCAACACCTAACCCTTGAAGAGACATGTCTCAAGGAAATTTTCTCACAAATGCTTCTTGATACAGAACATCTTAACAAGAATACCAAGTAATATTGAGCCAAAGATAAAATGGTGAAACAAGAATATTATGAAAAACAAAACTTCAGACCCATGGAAACAAATTGGAGAACCAAAACAGAATAACTAAAGAAATAACAAATAAATTAGAAAAGCAAGGAACAAAATAAGTACCACTGATAATCAAATTACTGGCATAGAATAAAGGTTTGAGATAATTAAGGTATAAGCACATTTAAAAAGATAAAGCAATGAAAAAAAGACAATAGTCCTTAAAAAAGCCTGATACATGGAATGGTTATGTATTCAAAAACATAATACAAGAAAATTTATCTGAGTTGAAGAAACAATTTTTAAATTATCTACAGTTGGAAAGAACATGTATTCTGAGAAAATTTAATACAGGACTCTATACTAAGATAGATTCTAGTCAAGCTCCTGAATTTCAGGAATAAAACAATTTTAGGCATCTGGACAGAAAAAGCAAATAACCTACAAGAGATTAAAATCAGGCTGCCTTAGATCAATCAATGCTGTAAGACAATGGAACAATTGTTCTGAGGTGAGAATTGCACGATCCAATAATGTGATACCCACAGTGGCGATCAAATAGAAAAGCATTATGAGCCGTGGAAGGACAAAGGGAGCATGTTACCCATGAGCAGGTCTGGAAAAAACTAGGCAATGAACACCTGCCAATTCGTTTTTAATTAAAATTAAAAACTCAAAAATAGAGAAGGTATGATTTTTTTAAAGACTAATAGTGAACATTCAATCCACTTAAATATTGATTCTTAGCATACAGAAATTGAAGTTACAGGACAAAATGCAATGTTATAAACCCAAACAATGTACAAATAATAAAAAACTTACAAAAATTGGAGGTGAAGGAGAGAAAGGTGTGAAGACGTGTGATAGTACTAGGTAGGGCCCTATTCTTTCATAGCAGGGAGTAAATTTACAATGTTGAAAATTAAAATATATAACTTTAAAAATCTTGATTCCAACAATAGTATGTTTTATGTTTTCTTAAATTTCGAAAGCCCTTTCATGAAATAATATATCCCAAGATGAGGAAATATGTATTTGAAATACAATAGTTACTCTGGTCTTACTTCTGTAATTTCAAGTAACATTAAATTTAATAATTTTTACTTCAAAGTAGCATTTATAATTTCATAAAGATAATGATAAAGTACTTTCACCTTAAAAAAGACTAGAAGCAGATATGCCAGGATATTAACCATGGTTCCTTTGAAGTCATGGAAACAGACATTATTACAGTTCTACCTTTGCTTTTTCTGTAATATTTTAAATTTCAAGAAAAAAAATTAAAGCAAAGGTTAGAGCTGGACCAGGGATATCGGATAAGAATTTGTCCTAGATCTTCCAGATTCCAGGTAGGTCTTTAGGAATTTTTGTACTGAGCAGCTGGGGGACTCACGTAGCTGTCTGTATACTACATCATGCACACATTAGAGTTTATGTATATTTGTATAAATGTTTTTACTACTGGAAGAGCAAATTCAGTAGCCACTTCCATTTTTCATTTTATGTCTACTCCTCTAACTCGGCCCCTTATCAGGCCCCCGCTTTCCTGTCCTTCCCTGCTTCCCTGGATTGGAAGAAACACAGCATGGTGTCCTGTAAGTTCTGCCCCCTGCTCCCTCACTTAGCCTTGGGCTAGCAACTTCCTTTTCCAGGCCTTGCTACCTCACCTGTAACACTTTATCTCTTGCCTGGTGACAGGACTTCAGTGAACTACTCAGAGAAGACACTTGGGTTGGGATTGGGAGACATGGAAGAAAACCAAGCGTTCCCAGTTGGGTTCCAGTTCCAACCAGCTGCAGCAGGAGCTCCAGGAGGATGGTGAGGGGGGAGGAGGGCAACTGGTTCACGGCTGGACCAAGATGCTCGCTCAACCTTGGCTGGTGAAGGCCAACGGCACAAACACACTGAGTTTTTCGCTTCTCAAAATTTCCTATTCTTTTTTACAGATTTAGAAGGTGGGAAGGCGCAGAGGAAATAGTACGGGGAGCAAGAGAGCACGTTCTATAAGTTCATTAATATGCAAAGAAAAGAGCATTTGGGGAGGGACAAAAGTGCAAAGCAGCTCTACGACAGCTCTTTCGGTAGAATGTTTGCACAGCTCAGGACTTCACCCCTGTGCCTTTCCTGACCCCGATGACAGCCCTGAGCATTAAAGGGAAGTGACATCACTGTGGTCCCCACTTGAGAGACAACAGGGGCTCAGCCCAGTCAGGGAGTTCCCCAAGGTCTCTAGGTTAGTGAGTGGGAGAGTAAGGATCCCAAGCCGGGTCTGCTCAGCCTAAAGATGATGTTCTTTCTACTACTGTAGCCATTCAAATACAAAGCCATCAGAGCCCTGAGTTCATTTAGCAAACAAACAAAGCAGAGAACCTACAGAAACACAGAAAAGGGTAAAAAGGAAGAAAAGTCCCCCTAAATTTCCCAGTCCCTTGTAGTGAGAGCTCTTACTCCTGACTTGCCCTGGGCCACCTTCTCTGTGGACAGCATTCCGTGAGCATGCCTCCAAGCTCTCCACCCCAGTGCAGGACGCTCAGCTAAAACCCTATACAGCGGAAGTGAGATAGGGTGTGGGGAGGCTGTGGGGTCACATGTACACTTGCTTGGGAGGATTTCATTCCCCAGATCTTTTCATGTCCATAGATATACATACACAACTTTATTGATCTGTAGGCAGCCTCACTGGATTAACTGGCAGGTTCCATGCAATTCCTCTTATGGGTAAAGAAAAGAATAAAGTTTTTAGAAAATATTGGTATGCTATCTATTTCTAAGCCCTGAGGGAGACTGCAGTTCTGTCAGTCTTTCCAAGTATCCCTTCCACATAGGACTCCATGGCCAATTTCCTCACTTCCTTCACTAATGTAATCTTCAGTAGTTTGCAGCAGGACTATAATAGCAGGAGTAATGGCTGACATTTCCTGAGCACTTAAGGCTCTGGGCTAAGTGCTTTGTTAGCATTATCTCACTTAAAAGAATTACTATCTTGATGTTTTAGATGATGGAATTGAGGATCGGAAAGGTTAAGGAAGCCATTCCTGATGGCACAGCTTTTATGTACTGAGGAGATTCAAGCCCTAGTCCAGCTGATTTCAGAGCAATATTCTCAACCACTGGACTAGCATCCTACACATTTCCTCTGGTTAACAGCACAGCTGAAGAGCACAAAACACCTGCTGAGTGCCTGAACAACCCCCTGAGAGTAGGCATGGAAAAGCTTTCTGGCAGCATGGCACTGTGGCTAAAAGTTTGGGCTTTGGAGTCAAGAAGCCTCAAGTTCAAAGCCCAGCTCTGACACCTACAACCTGGCATTATATTGGAGCCCCAGATTCTCTAGCGAGACAAGGTAATGACAGCAGCAGCAGCATAGCTATTGTAATGATCAAATGAGATTAATGTGGAAAAATGCTTAGCTTGATGGCTGTTGTATTGCAGAGACTCAAGAATATCACTATTATTTATAGTAAGCCAAAATAGAAGCAACAATTCCTTTCTGTCCACCTCCATTAGCAACTTACTCAAAGTACGACTAATAACAATTTGCATATTTGAAAACTATTGGCTAAAATGAGTCAATCGCCTGTCAGAGATCCCATCTTTCTAATATTTACCCTAAAACAGCACTATAAAGACTGTCCAGTAGGCAAATCAGCCAACTAATATTCATAAAGCACCTAATATTTGCAAAGCATTTGAGACACACTAATAAGTATAAATCTAAGTGCCTGCCCCCAGAGAATTTTTGGGTCCTGTTTTGTAACAATAGAATCTTGCCTTACAACAATAGCAACAAACACAAAGACAATCCAATGTAGGTGAACTTCCAAAGAAGTATTCGATAAATCCAGCTTGAGGGGTATAAATAAACATTTAGCTCAAAGTAAGTGAGCCAGAAAATTTGTATAGGCTAAGAGGGAAAGAAGGAATTTAAGAAAAGGCCAAAAGACAGCGAAAAAGAAAACCTAGTACCTGGTAGTGCAGAGTCAGGGAAAGAAGGAGAGAGGTGGAAAAGCAGTGTGTATGCAGGTAGCTGGAGAGGGGCATGCATGAGGATGGGGTCAAGTAAATAATGAGGTTCTCACACCCCTTCTTCTCTACTCATGAACACAGCTCAAGAGTAGAAGAAAACTTAAAACCCTATCATAAAGTGAAAGTCTGAAAATGACTTTCTTTGAGGAATCTCAGCAGCACTGTCTCTTGGAGGAGCTGTAGGGGGAGGACTACTCACCACCTTAAATCTGCTGTGAATTGGGAACTCATTTCAAAGAAGTGAGCCACACAAGTCAAACAGTCAAAATACAGTATAATCTCATAAACTGTTAAGGCTGGGTGAGAAATGGGGTTAGATCTTGGTCAAAATTTTGTAATTGATTTGTTGGTCCAATGAGGGACAAAATTGTATAGCCACCGCCTCCCCACAAATCCCATCCAGGCAGATCACCGCACATTGCAGGGAAGGAGATGAGACACATCAGGAAAGGCTCAGCGTCCTATCCTCCTGCCAATCCTACCATTCAGGTGTGCAGCAAGGAGAAGGGACAGACAATTCCCTCCCAGTGCTGGACCCATATACATAGACAGATTGCTAGATCGATAGATTGATCAATAGATAGATTGACAGATGATAGATATCAGAGTTTTAGAGTATAATAAATAAGAACTAAAAGAAACATTTTATCTTCTGTATTTTCCCTAGGAATTTATTATTGAGATTTTGTTTATCTATGAACTAGTATGTTTTAAAAATAGCCTTCTGTGTTTTAAGGACATCGGATCCATTTCTGCTGTTTTGAATAAGCATCTCAATTCCATTTTCTGGGAAAACCAAAGTAAGTAGAATTTCAAGGTCCATTTTTTTATGCCTCAGATTTTGCAAATTTAAACATGTTGAAATTAGGGATAAAATAAAAATTTTGTATTTTATAAAGATAGATTGGAAAATAAAACCTGATATATTTGAAGATTATTGTCTAAACTTGAACCAAATTCAAGTATCTCTCCCAAAGAATTAAAGGAAATGAAATCTGTCAGTGATAGTGAAATCTATCAGCGAGTACATTAATTGTTCTATTTCTGTTTTGATTTTGCAATGGAAGACCTAAACATGTGACTGATTTCAAAAGCCTGTGCATTTCTTTTTCCTTCTTTTTCCCAATCCAATTTGAAACTCCAATATCTTAATTACCTAAGCTAAATATTGATCTGATTAAAGCAAATAGTATCAAGATGACTAACTCATAGCCCCAAATATCCCAATGTGCATTTATATTCCAGGGATGCACTTGTTCAGTCAAGTAACTCTGATGGATAGAATGTGGGTCACTGGACTGAGCAAAGTTTTCTCCCCCCCCCCCCTGCCCAAAGACCAGAAGAGCGTCAAGTGA